>NC_091207.1:30815946-30828446 GCF_040958095.1 Procambarus clarkii
TCGGGAAGGTGACCCACTCTCCACCTCTCCCCGAGACCAGCACTACATCAGCTGGTCGCCATAAGAGGTATAGATGCTATAGTTTGGTATAGGAAATTAGTTCATTTCATGATTAAAGTCAGGGAGTGTTAATGATAGGGAGTGCTTTGATTTAGATTTTGTTTTAGAATTTGAATAAATTATTTAGTTAGTAAATTGCATTTTTATTATTTCCATTTCATGTTTTATTGTTCATTGACCTTGACACGTGGTTCCCACGAGGCCGAGTTTTCGTTGGGCCGCAGAGCCTAACACAGGTTAAGAGTTCAGTTATCCCTTTGTTTGTTAATATTACCCACACTTAACGTAGATTCATCCCTCCTATTCCAACTAACTGGGGATCAAGGCCCAAGGTTTATTGAGAGCATAATCGGTCCAGACCTCGGTTATTGCTCCCAGTGTTAATGGTCTGGTGGTGGTGGCGGCGGCGTAAGGAGATTCTAGAGTTTGCTAGGGGTCTGGTTCCATGGTATAAAGGCTGTAGAATCTTAGCCGGTCAAAACGGCTTAAGACCACATGGCGTGGGATTTGGCTAGAGTAGTAGCTCTGGGGCCCCTTGGATTGAAGAGAGAATAAATCAGAATACGGGTAGAGGTAAGGGGTGAAAGAGAGAGATAAAGAGAGAGAAAGACGATACACTCCCCCCCCCCTCCGAGTTACACTTGCGAGGGTTGAGCTCTGCTCTTTCGGCCGCCTCTCAACTGTCAATCAATCAACTGTTACTACCTGCTAATTTACCCCCTTCCCCACCCTCCCACACAAAGGAAGCAGCCTGTAACAGGTGTCTAACACCCAGGTACCTATTTACTGCTAGGTAACAGGGGCATTCAGGGTGAAAGAAACTTTGCGCATTTGTTTCTGCCTGGTCCGGGAATTGAACCCGGGCCACAGAATTACGAGTCCTGCGCAATGTCCGCTCAGCTACACCCCCCCCTGTGAGTGTGTGTATACTCACCTATTTGTGTCTGCAGGATCGAGCATTGACTCGTGGATCCCGCCTTTCGAGCCATCGGTTGTTTACAGCAATGACTCCGGTCATATTCCCCTATCATACACAGTTTTAAAATTATGAATAGTGTTTTCTTCCACAACCTGTTCCTTAAGTACATTCCATTTTTCCACTACTCTCACATTAAAAGAAAACTTCCTAACATCTCTGTGACTCATCTGAGTTTCCAGCTTCCACCCATGTCCTTCGTTCTGTTACTATTCCATGTGAACATTTCATCTATGTCCACTCTGTCAATCCCCCTGAGTATTTTATATGTTCCTATCATATCCCCCCCTCTCCCTTCTTTTTTCTAGTGTCGTAAGGCACAGTTCCTTCAGGCGCTTCTCATACCCCATCCCTCGTAACTCTGGGACGAGTCGCAATGCAAACTTCTGAACCTTTTCCCGTTTCCTTTTATGCTTCTTCAGATGGGGACTCCATGATGAGGCGGCATACTCTAAGACTGGCCTCACGTAGACAGTGTAAAGCGCCCTGAATGCCTCCTTACTTAGGTTTCTGAATGATGTTCTAATTTTTGCCAGTGTAGAGTACGCTGTTGTTGTTATCTTATTTATATGTGCCTCAGGAGATAGATTAGGTGTTACGTCCAATCCCAGGTCTTTTCTCGCGTCGTCACAGGTAGGCAGTTCCCCTTCATTGTGGACTGTCCCTTTGATCTCCTATCACCTAGTCCCATTTTCATAACTTTACATTTGCTCATGTTAAACTCCAGTAGCCATTTCTCTGGCAATCTCTGCAACCTATTCAGGTCCTCTTGGAGGATCCTGCAATCCTCATCTGTCGCAACTCTTCTCATCAACTTTCCATCATCTGTGAACATCAGCATGTAGGACTGTAGTCCTGTAAACATGTCGTTAACATATATTAGAACTAGAATTGGTTGCACCACCGATCCTTGAGGTACTCCACTCGTTACTGTTCGCCAGTCCGACTTCTCGCCCCTTACCGTAACTCTTTGGCTCCTTCCCGTTACGTAGTTCCTTATCCATGCTAGGGCCTTTCCTCCCACCTCCGCCTGCCTCTCGAGTTTGAACAGCAGTCTCATGTGCGGTACTGTATCAAAGGCTTTTTGGCAGTACAGAAATACGCAGTCTGCCCAACCTTCTCTGTCCTGTCTTATCATCGTTATTTTATCATAATATTCCAAAAGGTTTGTTAGGCACGATCTCCCTTTCCAGAATCCATGTTGATGTTTGTTCACAAACCCAACGTTCTCCAGGTGTGCAACTAATCGTAGCCTAATTATCCTTTCAAGTATTTTACAGGGAATGCTTGTCAGTGATACAGGTCTATAGTTAAGTGCCTCCTCCCTATCGCCTTTCTTGAAAATCGGTACAACTTTTGCCCTCTTCCAGCAATTAGGCAATTCTCCCAATATAAGTGATTCATTAAAGATCCTTGCCAGAGACACGCTGAGGGCCTGCGCTGCCTCTTTTAGTATCCACGGTGATACTTTGTCTGGTTCAACTGCTTTAGTTGCATCCAGTGTTGTTAACTGTTTCATTACCTCCTCTGCTGTCACCTCTATATTTGATAGTCTTTCATCTAGGGTAATCTCTTCTAACAATGGGAGCTGCTCAGGCTCGGTTGTGAGCACTCCATTGAAACTGGCATTCAGTGCCTCGCAGATTTCCTTGTCACTTTCAGTATATGCCCCCTCTGTTTTCCTTAGTCTTGTCACTTGGTCGTTCACCGACATTTTTCTTCTTATATGGCTGTGTAGTAATTTAGGTTGCTTTTTCGCTTTGATTGCAATATCGTTCTCATAGTTCCTTTACGATGTTCGTCTTATGTTAATGTAATCGTTCCTAGCTCTGTTGCACTCTGTCCTTTGTCTTCTGTATTTCCTCCACTCCCGCCTGCTGGCCATTTTTGCCAGTCAACTCTCCTTTCCCAGATCTCTTGTCCCATGGTCACAAGTTTGAATTCCATCATGTAGTCAAAGACAAGGACACAATGGTCACTGGCCCCTAGAAGTATTTCATGCTCCAAATTTTCGATGTCCTCTACGTTCTGGGTGAAAATCAGGTCCAATAGGCTCGGTGCATCTCCTCCTCTTTCCCTTGTGTCTTCCTTCACATGTTGTGTTAGGAAATTCCTGTCTATAATATCTACTAACTTTGCTCCCCACCTTTCGTCCCCTCCATGGGGATTCCTTGATTCCCAAATTATCTCTCCATGATTTAGGTCCTCCATGATCAGCAGCTTCGCTCTCATTCTGTGAGGAAATGTTGTTGCCTTCTGCAGTTCATCTATACATGCCTTGTTGTTGTCATCATACTCCTGCCTGGGTCGTCTACTGTTTGGTGAGGGATTGTAGATTATCAAGATCACAATCCTCCTCCCATCTGCTGTCAGAGTTCCATGTACGGAGCTTGTGCTCTCATTGGTAACTCAATTTCCCAGGTCTTCAAACTTCCATTTCTGCTTTATTAGGAGTGCCACTCCTCCTCCCTGTCTCTGTGCCCTCTCTTTTCTTATCACCTGGTAGCCCTCTGGAATGACTGCATCCGAGATCATGTCATTTATTTTAGTTTCCACTATTGCAACTATGTCAGAATCTGCCTCACTAACTCTTTCTTTTACCTCTTCTACTTTATTATATATTCCATCAGCATTGGTGTACCAAACCTTGAGATTCTCCATGGAAACTCTGGTCCCGGAGTTCGCCCTTTCTCTGAGGATCTGTGGGATCTTGGGGGTGTCTGGGGGGGGAATGGGGGCTTGGGGGATCTGGGGGGGTCTGAGGGTGAATGGGGTTTGGAGGGGTGCTTGGGGGCAAATGGGGGGGCTGGGCATCTAGGAAGGTAGGTAGGAAGGTCTGGGGTAGGGCCTGGGTAGGTAGGTCTGGAGTAGGAAGGGCATACTGGGTCTGAGGATTAGGGAGGGTCTGAGAGGCACAGAGGGGTTGAGAGGTAGTGTAAGGTTGAGAGTCAGATAGAGGTTGAGAGGTTGGGGGGAGAAGGATAGATGAGGGGGGGGGGGAGAGGGGCGGATGGAACATGGATAGTGAGAGTAGGAGGGAGGTTGTATTAATCAGGGGGAACTCAGGGGTAGGTGTGGTCATTTGGACAGAAGGGAGAAGAGGAAAATGGAGGAAGAGGTGGGGGGGGGGGTTCCACCGTCCCCCACGGGGGGTCCATGTGACCCCCTCACAAGGGTAGGAGGGGTCACATAGAAGGAGAGGGGCTAAGGAAGGGTGAGGGCTGGGCGGGTTTTGGGGGTTGAGGAGATGGGGTGGGAGGAGGGGTCCTTGGAATGTAGGATAAAGCAGATGGATTTGAATGCAATGGGGTCAGAGGGGTCAAAGTAGGTGTTGGGGAGATAAACAGGGGCAGGGAGGGCTGATATGGGGAGGGAGTGACCTGGGAAGCAGGTGTGGGCTCGTTAGCATGGGGTGGGTTACACTGGAGTGGGTAACTACGCCCATATGGGAAGAGGTGTGTCGTGGAGGTTTGCTCACGCTGTGGGCTAACTGTTCATCTTTTGTCATGTATCTGTCAATATACACGTTGTAATAGTTTTCACTGTCTCTGAGTAAGTGTTTGTGTTGCAGTATGTAATCCACTGTCTCTTCGTTAGTGAACTGTACCGGGACAGGTCGTTTCCTGTTACAGTTATAAGCTACAATGCGGCGGTGGATTCCCACCTCATTCCCTGCCATCTCGGCTCTGATATCTCTCAAGATCCACTGTAACTCAAAATCTTCAATCTCCATCCTTTCCTGCCTCGATGATGCATTATCTTCAAGTAATCCAAGGATTATGATTGACCTTCTCAGTGAAGGGTCATGCTGGTCGCCCCCCTCCCTTGGCTGACCCCTACCTCTCCCACACTCACTACTCCATCCCCTGTGTATGTGTGTGTGTGTGTGTGTGTGTGTGTGTGTGTGTGTGTGTGTGTGTGTGTGTGTGTGTGTGTGTGTGTGTGTGTGAATGTGTGTGTGTGTGTGTGTGTGAATGTGTGTGTGTGTGTGTGTGAATGTGTGTGTGTGTGTGTGTGTGTGTGTGTGTGTGTGTGTGTGTGTGTGTGTGTGTGTGTGTGTGTGTGTGTGTGTGTGTATGTGTGTTTATAGCAGCAGAATGCACTTCACAATTGCATATAAAAACACAAAATACATAACACTGAACGAAATGTTGTAGAACACAACTTGCATAAATAACACTAGCCAATATTTAACCATTTGAACCCAACTATTATCAAGCCATCCACAATGTAAACACCGGACAACAATTTCACTGATGAAACCACATCCTAAATGGGCGGAAGGACGCCGCAGAGGAAATGGGACATCCATAGCTTACAACAGCATGAAAACCCCCATCCCACCCTAATGCCCATCCCTCCCCATCACCACTACTCCGCCACATTAAACTAGCCATTATGTACCCATTGTCAGGTCACCAGGTACAGCACTGCACTTCAGAGTTACAGACACACAACTACACTGAAATCATCATATATGTCCTTCACAGCCCTCAATACTACAACACAAAACTTGTGTTGTAGTAATACCACACAATATACCTGAACAAGAGGTATACCACACAACACCTGAACACCACCACCAATACCCCACAACACTACAACAAAACACACGCACGTCATCACAACACCATATAATCAAACCACAACTATCTGGACTCTGATTAAAAATATCTATTCTAAAATATCTAAAAATATTCTAAGCCAACACATCAAGGGACCGACAAGAATGAGAGGGGAAGATGAACCAGCCTTGCTTGATCTGATATTTACCCTAAATGAGTCGGATATAAGGGAAGTTAAGTTGGAAGCCCCCTTGTGAATGAGTCATCACAGTGCAACGAGCTTTGAGAACGAGTATGTTAGTGTGAGAAGAGAAGCTGAGGAAAAGTATTGATAAAATGACATATATTTGATATATATTCATATTATATATTTCATATATCATATGAAAAAAAAAAAAAAAAAAAAAAATATAATATATATATATATATATATATATATATATATATATATATATATATATATATATATATATATATATATATATATATATGTCGTACCTAGTAGCCAGAACGCACTTCTCAGCCTACTATGCAAGGCCCGATTTGCCTAATAAGCCAAGTTTTCCTGAATTAATATATTTTCTCTAATTTTTTTCTTGTGAAATAATAAAGCTACCCATTTCATTATTTATGAGGTCAATTTATTTTTATTGGAGTTAAAATTAACGTAGATATATGACCGAACCTAACCAACCCTACCTAACCTAACCTAACCTACCTTTATAGGTTAGGTTAGGTTAGGTAGCCGAAAAAGTTAGGTTAGGTTAGGTAGTCGAAAAACAATTAATTCATGAAAACTTGGCTTATTAGGCAAATCGGGCCTTGCATAGTAGGCTGAGAAGTGCGTTCTGGCTACTAGGTACGACATATTATATATATATATATATAATATATATATATATATATATATATATATATATATATATATATATATATATATATATATATATATATATATATATATATATACACACACACACGTGTGTGTGTGTGTACTCACCTAATTGTGCTTGCGGGAGTTGAGCTTTGGCTCTTTGGTCCCGCCTCTCAACTGGTGTACAGATTCCTGAGCCTACTGGGCTCTATCATATCTACATTTGAAACTGTGTATGGAGTCAGCCTCCACCACATCACTTCCTAATGCATTCCATTTATTAACAACTTTGACACTGAAAAAATTCTTTCTAACGTCTCTGTGGCTCATCTGGGTACTAAGTTTCCACCTGTGTCCCCTTGTTCGTGTCCCACCCGTGCTGAAGAGTTTGTCTTTGTCCACCCTCTCAATTCCCCTTAGAATTTTGTAGGTGGTTATCATGTCTCCCCTTACTCTTCTGTTTTCCAGGGATGTGAGGTTCGGCTCCTTTAGCCTTTTCTCGTAGCTTATTCCTCTCAGTTCCGGAACGAGCCTGGTGGCATACCGCTGAATCTTCTCTAACTTTGTCTTGTGTTTATCTAGGTATGGACTCCAGGCTGGGGCTGCATACTCCAGGATTGGTCTTACATAAGTGATATACAGGGTCCTGAACGATTCCTTACACAAGTTTCTTAATGGAGTTCTTATGTTGGCCAGTCTAGCATATGCCGCTGATGATATTCTTTTGATGCGGGCCTCTGGGGACAGGTTCGGTGTCATATCAACTCCCATATCATTCTCTCTATTTGACTCTTGCCGGATTTCACCTCCCAGATGGTACCTTGTGTTTAGCCTCCTGCTCCCTTCGCCTAATTTCATTACCTTACACTTTCCTGAGTTGAACTTTAGCAGCCATTTTCTAGACTATTTCTCCAGTTTGTCCAGGTCATCCTGTAGTCTCTGTCTATCTTCATCCGTCTTGATTCTTCTCATAATTTTTGCATCATCAGCAAACATTGAGAGAAACGAGTCTTTACCCTCCGGATGATCGTTTACATATATTAGAAACAGGATGGGTCCAAGTACTGAGCCCTGTGGGACTCCGCTGGTGACATCTCGCCACTCTAATGTCTCTCCCCTCACAGTTACTCGCTGTTTGCTGTTTCTTAAGTACTCCCTTATCCACTGGAGCACCCTCCCTTTTACTCCTGCTGTTGCCCGAACCTTTTTTAACAGCCTTTAATGGGGTACTGTTTCAAAGGCTTTCTGGCAGTCCAGGAAAATGCAGTCGGCCCACCCTTCTCTTTCCTGCCTAGTGTGTGTGTGTGTGTGTGTGCGTGTGTGTGTGTGTGTGTGTGTGTGTGTGTGTGTGTGTGTGTGTGTGTGTGTGTGTGTGTGTGAGTGTGTGTGTGTGTGTGTGTACATGGACCTCCTGCGAGACAAGTAAGCAGGGCAGAATACTTGAAGTTCGGTGAGATCACACTGAACAAAATCTGCGCCTCCAGAAGCCGGAACAACGGGACCAGCCCAACACTGACATCCGCCACCAGCCGGCATGGGTGATGTACTCAGCCACACATCCACCACAACAACACAACCGTTACAGTCCCAAAGTGGTCCAGCCACTATTTTACAACCCACAGAATATCTATCCTCATCCTATATATCTAAATTCCATCACTCTCTCCCCAATCCTTACCGAATCCTTGAGTGACCAAGGTTATAAAAGTGATGAAGTGATCACAAACACTGTCTACTCACCAGGCTTTGAATCCCTGCCGATTGTAGATTGTCTTAGCGCAGGCAACGTCATCACCAATGTTGCTGTTCAGGAGGTCTGAAACACACACATACATGGTCATTAACTAGGTCAAATACCAGGTTACCTGTCAGTGATATAAGGTCACCTGTCAGTCCTACAAATTCATCTGCCAGTCATAATGGTTGTCTGTAAGTCATTCACAGTCAGTTTCAGTCTCTTAGTCTCTCGGTCTCTCTCTCTCTCTCTCTCTCTCTCTCTCTCGGTCTCTCTCTCTCTCTCTCTCTCTCTCTCTCTCTCTCTCTCTCTCTCTCTCTCTCTCTCTCTCTCTCTCCCTTACTTGAACACTGGAGCTTGCAGTAATTGGAGGTACTTTTAATCCCACCAATACACCAGTACATGTCGTTGATCTGGAAGATGCCGTAGTCTTTACTTCCGTTGGTGTTCTTGTTCGAGGCGGCCGTGTTGAAGCTTGACTCGTACTGCGCGATACACACAACTGTTGTGGTTGGCACCGTGGGTGAGTAAGGAGTTCGGTATCGTGGTCATTGAGGCAAATTAATCACAATCAATAACTCAATTAAACAGGCAAAATTCGATGTTTCCTGATGCCTTAACTTACTATAAGAAATATATTGACTTTGTATACTTCAATCCCTACACAATCTTCACATATTTTTATTTACGAAGATTGTATTCCTAATTCTGACAGTGTTCACTAACATATTTCATGAGAGACAAGGTGGACAAAGCCGCTGGATACATACAGTTCTTGACAAGGGTGCGGGACATGTGGTACGTATTGGTCAGCACTTTGGCCAGTTCACACTTTGTGTACACCTTTCCCGAGGACGTCCCCACCAGGGCGGCCACCACCACCAGCGTCACACACGACCACATCATCCTGGGGAAGGGAGACAGTGTATATATGTGTGTGTGTGTGTGTGTGTGTGTGTGTGTGTGTGTGTGTGTGTGTGTGTGTGTGTGTGTGTGTGTGAGAGAGAGAGAGAGAGAGAGAGAGAGGGAGAGAGAGAGAGAGACAGAGAATGAGAGAAGTCTCCATTGAGATTACTCTCTGCTCCATTAAGTAGGGTAGTCCTCAATGAAGCAGAATCCGAAAGTCACTCAACTGGTGCCATCGTTCCACAAGATAGTGTCTTTGGCACTCTGCTGTGGAATGTCTATTTAAAAAAATCTACTTCATCTCATTCCTGAATCTCAAACCTATGCTGATGACTGCACTCTGACATGAATATATGGAAAAGGAGAAATGCCAACTGCTATAAGACTCATCAATCACCAGTTTTCATCAATTTCTACCTGGGGTGGGAGTTGGCAGGTCACATTTGCGGCTGAGAAAACACAGAATAGCTAGACTACACACTGCAAATCAGATAGATATTTAAAATAATGGAAAAAACTAGTGTTCAGCGATGAAACTGACATATTGGGAATAAAGTTTGACAATGAAGAGCCACGTGTTTAACCTAGCCAAAAAGGCAGTCAGTACAGCTCTACGGTGCATCTCACACCTTCTTGACAGCAGGGGCTGCTAAACCTTATATGATGCACAAGTTCGCTCTCATTTAGGGTAAGCAGCCCTCTTCTGGATTGCCTGCCCTCCAACACTCATCAGAATGTTGGACAAAGTGGAGAGCTGTGCATGAAGGCTGATCTCTAGTCTTGATCAAGTCTGGTGGGAACGGTCTGAACACCAGAGCCTGCAACACCGTCACGACGTTGGTGGTCTTACTGTTATGTTCAAGGCTATAACAATTCTTAAAGTTCCATTCCTGGCCAAACATCGTGAACAACTACTATAGTTGGCACCCGTAGCACTATCATCTCAACCTTCAACAGTCTCATGCTGAAACTGTCTTTCTCAAGAACATCACACCATCAGCGATTACTCATTCCTAGGATGACTCGAATTTGGAACTTGTTCTATCTGGAGGCTTATTAAGGCCCCATAAAGCTCTAACCAAACAGCAAGGCTACTTAAGTCCTATGAACCTTTGGACGGTTATTAAGATCACACAATAGCTAACTGAACAACCAACACGTATACTTTACACCAATCAACCTCTGGAAGGTTATTAAGTCCACCACAACAGCTTACTGACCAACCAGCAAGTATACTTAAATCCTGAACAAAGTCCACGACTAAAGTAAACATCGTGTATATTGAGAAGTAGGGTACACTTTTCAGTGTATATATCGTGGAGTTTTGATACCATAGTGCTGACGCTCACAGATATCAATCCCAGCGGATTAATTCCGTGCCATTGTATGCTGACTTTATTGGCTTGAATATGCCTAATTAATGCAATAATTACTAAAGCTTACATGTTCAACAATGGCATAGAGTAGTTTCGACAACGTTAAATGATGAACTCAACACACCCAGAGTAAATCATTAACAATTAACACACCCACATAGTAACTACTGAACAATGTAGTAACATGACTAACCTCATCTCTGACCAGCGGGAGCGACACGTCCACACACCTCGGAGTCTCCAGGCCGACTATCCTGAGCCTGGCTCCATGCTGACATATATACCCGCGCTCACCTAATGCGTCATATTTCCAGCGGAAGCCATCAAGCAACTTTGCATCACATAAGTGGAGGTTCAAGTCTCAGGCACGGCTCTTGGGATTTCCAAGTATTTTAAAATGCAACCTGGAGACTGTTATGGTATATATCTATAATGCTAGAGAGATGTCTGTCTCTTTTTCTCTGTCCAAAGTTGAAGGCCAGACGCTCGAGGTTAGACTTGCCCAAACTTGGAGTGGGAATTGTCTGGGGTACGGAATTATTATAAGCTGGTTGGTGTCGCCATAATTCAAGAGGTGCCAGCGTGTCAGGATAACATTCTGACCCCCACACCCTCCACCGGCGATTTTTGACACGGGCCTCTGGCTACACCAATTAAAATATTTTATAAACTAAAATTAAATAACCATTTTCTTCTATAGAAATATACGTCACTATACTCCGCTCACTGGAAAATTAACATAAAAATTCTCCTATCCTATCCTTAAGGGTGCTGCATATCTTCTTCTTCGAGGCTTAAGGGTCCCTACAAACAACCAGAGTTGGTAGCCCCCAATATATATATATATATGTCGTACCTAGTAGCCAGAACGCACTTCTCAGCCTACTATGCAAGGCCCGATTTGCCTAATAAGCCAAGTTTTCATGAATTAATTGTTTTTCGACTACCTAACCTACCTAACCTAACCTAACCTAACTTTTTCGGCTACCTAACCTAACTTTTTCGGCTACCTAACCTAACCTAACCTATAAAGATAGGTTAGGTTAGGTTAGGTAGGGTTGGTTAGGTTCGGTCATATATCTACGTTAGTTTTAACTCCAATAAAAAAAATTGACCTCATACATAATGAAATGAGTAGCTTTATCATTTCATAAGAAAAAAATTAGAGAAAATATATTTATTCAGGAAAACTTGGCTTATTAGGCAAATCGGGCCTTACATAGTAGGCTGTGCCCAAGATTACTATCCGAGTGCCGGCGGTGGGGTGGTTCAAATAGCCTCGGCTATCACCTCATTATGTCCGGTCGTGATGGTCAAGTGGATTAAGGCGTCTTGTACATACCAGTTGCGTAGCTCCTGGGAGTATGGGTTCGAGTCACTTCTGGGGTGTGAGTTTTCTGTGGCATATTATCCTGGGGACCATTCAGGCTTGTTCGCATTTGTGTTCCTCACGTGTGCCCCAAAGAATGAGGTGATTTGGTAAAATGCTATGCCCAAGATTACTATCCGAGTGCCGGCGATGGGGTGGTTCAAATAGCCTCGGCTATCACCTCATTATGTCCGGTCGTGATGGTCAAGTGGATTAATGCGTCTTGTACATACCAGTTGCGTTGCTCCTGGGAGTATGGGTTCGAGTCACTTCTGGGGTGTGAGTTTTCAGTTGCATATTGTCCAGGGGACCATTCAGGCTTGTTCGCATTTGTGTTCCTCACGTGTGCCCCAAAGAATGAGGTGATTTGGTAAAATGCTATGCCCAAGATTACTATCCGAGTGCCGGCGGTGGGGTGGTTCAAATAGCCTCGGCTATCACCTCATTATCTCCGGTCGTGATGGTCAAGTGGATTAAGGCGTCTTGTACATACCAGTTGCGTTGCTCCTGGGAGTATGGGTTCGAGTCACTTCTGGGGTGTGAGTTTTCAGTTATATATATATATATATATATATATATATATATATATATATATATATATATATATATATATATATATATATGTATATATATTATAAT
>NC_091207.1:30830946-30880946 GCF_040958095.1 Procambarus clarkii
TGAAATGGGTAACTTTATCATTTAATAAGAAAAAAAATAGAAAAAATATATTAATTCAGGAAAATTTGGCTTATTAGGCAAATCGGGCCTTGCATAATAGGATGAGAAGTGCGTTCTGGCTACTAGGTACGACATTATATATATATATATATATATATATATATATATATATATATATATATATGTCGTACCTAGTAGCCAGAACTCACTTCTCAGCCTACTATTCAAGGCCCGATTTGCCTAATAAGCCAAGTTTTCCTGAATTAATATATTTACTATAATTTTTTTCTTATGAAATGATAAAGCAACCCTTTTCTCTATGTATGAGGTTAATTTTTTTTTATTGGAGTTAAAATTAACGTAGATATATGACCGAACCTAACCAACCCTACCTAACCTAACCTAATCTATATTTATAGGTAAGGTTAGGTTAGGTAGCCAAAAAAAGCTAGGTTAGGTTAGGTTAGGTAGGTTAGGTAGACGAAAAAACATTAATTCATGAAAACTTGGCTTATTTGGCAAATCGGGCCTTGAATAGTAGGCTGAGAAGTGCGTTCTGGCTATTAGGTACGACATATATATATATATATATATATATATATATATATATATATATATATATATATATGTCGTACCTAGTAGCCAGAACGCACTTCTTGGCCTACTATGCAAGACCCGATTTGCCTAATAGGCCGAGTGATCTTTATTTTCAATAAACTGTTTCCAGTTAATTTGAATTATTATTATTATATTATAATGAGAATATAAATTATTGACTTAGTTGTGTTAGTTTAGGTTAGGTTTAAATAGGTTACGTTACATCTTCTTCTCTAGGTTATCTTGAGATGATTTCGGGGCTTTAGTGTTCCTGCGGCCCGGTCCTCGACCAGACCTCCTCCCCCAGGAAGCAGCCCGTGACAGCTGACTAACACCCAGGTACCTATTTTACTGCTAGGTAACCGGGGCATAGGGGGAAAGAAACTCTACCCATTGTTTCTCGCCGGCGCCCGGGATCAAACCCGGGACCACAGGATCACAAGTCCAGCGTGCTGTCCGCTCGGCCGACCGGCTCCCTTAACGCTACGACGTTACGACGCTTAACTTAACGCTCCCTCGGCGTTAGGTAAGGTTGGTTAGGTTCGGTCATATATCTACGATAGTTTTAACTCAAATTTCAACGAATTGACTTATAAATAATGAAATGGACAGATTTATCCTTGCATCAGAAAAAAATGAGAAAAATATATAAATTCAGGAAAACTTGGCTTATTAGGCAAATCGGGGCTTGCATAGTAGGCCGAGTACGACGTTCTGGCTACTAGGTACAATATATATATATACATCTTTCTAGATGTAACAGTCATGGAAAGGAGCGGAGTTTTCCACACTGCAGTCTACACTAAGGAAACAAACATAGGAATGTGCCTGAATGCCAACAGTGACTGCCCGGACAGGTACAAGAGGAGTGTTGTTAACGCTTATGTCGACCGTGCTCTCAGCCACAGCTCAGAATGGAAGCAAGTCGACGAAGAACTCTGTAGGGTAAGGCAGGTCCTAGTCAACAACGGCTTCTCCAATGGTTTCGTGAAAGACATCATAAAAAGGAAAGTGAAACGCCATGCAACCTCTGAAGAAACAACTAACACAACACCTATACTCCCTATTAGACTATTTTACAGGAACTTCTTTTCCACAGCCCATAAAACGGAGGAAAGGGTCCTGAAAGATATTGTCAGTAGAAACGTTATTGCTACAGACAAAAATCAGAAGATACAACTGACGATTTACTATAAAACCAGAAAAACGGCCAGCCTACTCATGAGAAACTCTCCAGACACAAAGCAGAACGCTTTAAAAGAGACCAACGTCGTCTATGCCTTCAAATGCCCACTTGGGGACTGTAAGCCTCAAAAAACCCAGTATATAGGCAAGACAACAACATCTCTTTCCAGGCGTTTAACGATGCATAAGCAACAGGGCTCCATTAAGCTTAGAACATATAATCTCTTCCCACAAACAAACCATCACAAGAGAAATCTTAGCAAACAACACATAAATCATCGATAGATACAGCGATAGCAGACGGCTTGACGTCTTTCGAGGCACTACACATCAAGAAGTCAACACCAGCAATCAACAGCCAATTAATGCACAACTATATTCTACCAACTTCAAGACTCCGCTCCAATATAGAAGCATCAAGAAATATGGACCAATAGGCTTTCTACAATTACTTCCATTCAATACCCATTGTTTCCTGTTCTGTCTTGTGTTAGAATTTAATACCCATTTAATACCCATTGTTGAAAGTTCGTTTTCACCTCATCCACCTCATCCAAATGTATTTATTTATTTATTTATTTATTTATTTATATATATACAAGAAGGTACATTGGGTTTGTGAGAATACATTGGATAGTACAGTAATTACATTCTTGTAAAGCCACTAGTACGCGCAGTGTTTCGGGCAGGTCATTAATCTAGCAGATAATTTTAAGTAGGTAATTTCAATCAGAATTGATAAATGATAAAGATACATTACAAGAGAAAAATGAGATGAGAGAGATAAGTAAGTATATTAAAGCACATTGTTATATTAAAGCTCTGATTGATTACATTGACAGCTTGATTAGTAATTTAAACAAGATTAATAGACACCATACAGCAGATTGACAGCACATATAAGACAGCAATGATCACAATGGTAAAGATGTTCAGAATGGGTACATAAAGATTGGGAGACTGGGTAGCAAAAGATACAGATAAACAAGATTTATAAACACCATATTAGATATACCTATAAACACCATATGTAGATATAAACTCGAAGATGTGCAAAGCTCTATTCAGTTTCAGTTGTGCGTTTGTAAACTAAAGTCTTTGAAAATGTAATGAGTTTTACAAAACGAGCTCAAGTGTCGCGTCAGACTAGAAATAAAAATGAATTTTGGAGAATTGATCTTTGAATTACCATCAACAGTGAAAAGAAACATAAGAAAGATAGAGAAAATTCGTGTTAGAAAAAAAAAAAAAAAAATATATATATATATATATATATATATATATATATATATATATATACCTGAAAACTCCACACCCCAGAAGTGACTTGAACCCATACTGCCAGGAGCATTATGCAACTGGTGTACAGGAGACCTTAACTGCTCGACCATCACGACCGTACAAAAGATGATGGTAGCCGAGACTATTTGTCCATCATCCTGACGGCGTTCTGATGGTAATCTTGGGCATAGTATTTTATCAAATCACTTCATTTTTTAGGGCCACGTGAGCAATACAAATGCAAACAAGCCTGCGGACCATTTAGGTTTGTTCGCATATTATATATATATATATATATATATATATATATATATATATATATATATATATATATATATATATATATATATATATATATATATATCTATATTAGTATATTTTGGTAGTAGTCTTTCCTGTAGACATATATTATTAAATATGACCGAAAAAGTAAGATTAATAATTCTAACACGAATTTTCTCAATATTTCTTATGGTTCTTTTCACTGTCGATGGTAACTGGTATTCGGCCTACTATGCAAGGCCCGATTTGCCTAATAAGCCAAGTTTTCCTGAATTTGTATATTTTTCTCATTTTTTTCTCATCTTCTTTTGTCCGGTCATGTTAGTCGAGTGGTTAAGGGATCCTGTACATCAGTTGCATTGCTTCTGGCATTATGGGTTCGAGTCACTTTTGGGGTGCGAGTTTTCAGTGGTATATATGTCTGGAGACCATTCAGGCTTGTTCACATTTGTGTTCCTCAAAAGTGCCCCAAAGAATGAGGTGATTTGATAAAATACCATGCCCAAGATTACCAACCGAGTGCCGGCGTGGGGATGGAAATAGCCTCGACTACCATCCTCTTTTGTCCGGTTGTGTTGGTCGAGTGGTTAAGGGATCCTGTACATCAGTTGCATTGCTTCTGGCAGTATGGGTTCGAGTCACTTCTGGGGTGTGAATTTTCAGTGGCATATATGCCTGGAGACCGTTCAGGCTTGTTTGCATTTATGTGACGCATTTATGCAGCGCCTCCTGGAGTTCTGCTGCCGTCATGATCTCTGCATCACCAATTCCTTCTTCGATACCAAGCCCCAGCATAAGGTTTCCTGGAGACACCCCAGGTCTAAGCACTGGCACCAACTCGACCTGGTGCTTACGGGGCGTAGCAATCCGAGAAACGTCAAACTGACCCCCAGCTACCAGAACGCAGATTGTGACACCGACCACTTTCTCGTAGTTTGCAGAGTAAAGTTCCAGCCCCAGAAAATCCACAGAGCAAAGAAGGATGGAAGACCACACATTAACGTAAACAAGACCCGTGACCTTCACATGGTGTAGGAATTCACTGCGGCGCTGGTAAATGCCCTTCCTGTACCACCCTGCGATTGCGAAAATGAGAGGTGGTCACATCTCGTAGGCACTATTTTCAACACTGCTATGTCCACCTTCGGTAAGAGGCAGAACAAGTCAGCAGATTCGTTCGAGGCCAGTGCATAGGAACTGTTACCCCTCGTAGAGGAAAAGAGAGGAGCTCTCTCATCCTGCAAGAACCTGCCCTCAGAAAGGAACTACAGGCCCTCTATACTGCCCACAGTAGAGTTCAACAAACTGTGAGGCACTGTGCTAACGATTACTGGCTTCGACTCTTTTCCAGTATCCAGACTGCGGCCACTTTCGGCAACATAAAAGGAATGTACGAAGGGGTCAAACACGCAACAGGCCCTACACAAAACAGGACGACTCCTCCAAAGTCAGCCATTGGAAAGATCATTAAAGACCGTGATCAACAGATGACTCACTGGGTGGAACATTACTCCGAACTCTACTCCAGAGAGAACTTGGTCAGCGTAGAGGCTTTGGATGCTATCGAATGCCTGCCCATCATGGAAGAACTTGATCTTGAACCAACTGTGGAAGAAATTGAGAAAGCGCTGGATTCACTTTCCTCAGGGAAGGCCCCAGGAGACGACGGGATTCCGCTTGAAGTTCTCAAGTGCGCTCGTTGAACACTTAAACTGAGCTACATGAACTTCTGTGCCAGTGCTGGAGGGACGGCTCGGTGCCACAAGACATGAGAGATGCAAACATCATCACTCTCTACAAAAATAAAGGTGACAAAAGTGATAACTATAAGTGATAAAAGGTGACAACTATCGTGGCATCTCCCTCCTCAGCGTCGTTGGCAAACTCTTCGCCAAGGTCGTCTTGGTCAGGCTCCAGATTCTTGCCGAAAGAGTGTACCCCGAGTCACAGTGTGGTTTCCGAGCAGAGAGGTCGACCACTGACATGGTGTTCTCCCTGAGACAGCTTTAAGAAAAGTGCAGGGAGCAGAGAAAAGCCGTGTACATCGCTTTCATTGACCTTACAAAGGCCTTCAACTTCGTGTACCGGGACGGACTCTTCAAGATCTTGGCCAAAATTGGCTGTCCACCCATCTTACTCAGCATGATACAATCGTTCCACAAGGACATGAAGGGGACAGTCGTATACGACGGCTCAACATCTGAACCATTCAACATCAACAGTGGTGTTAAACAGGGGTGCGTTCTTGTTCCAACCCTGTTCGGCATCTTCTTCGCGATCCTCGTCAAGCATGCCTTTGGAACAACCGCAGAAGGCATCTATCTCCGAACAAGATCTGATGGAAAGCTCTATAATCTATCCAGACTCCGAGTAAAGACAAAAGTACAGATGCAAATCCTCAGTGAGTTCCTCTTCGCCGACGACACAGCGATCACCACACACACAGCAGAAGGCCTGCAACAGCTATGCAACCGCTTTGCCGCAGCCTGTTCTGCATTCGGCCTGACAATAAGCCTGAAGAAGACACAGGTGACAGGACAAGATGTCAATGAGCTACCCCTGTATAAATATAGCAGACAATGTGCTGGAGGCAGTTCACGAGTTTGTGTACTTGGGCTCCACAGTCTCAGACACCCTTTCCCTGGATACGGAGCTCAATAGGCGTATCGGGAAGGCCGCAACACTGGCCAGGCTCACAAAGCTCATTTGGGAAAATGCCAAACTGACAGTGCACACCAAGGCACAAGTCTACATGGCATGTGTGGTGAGTACACCTCTGCGGCTCGGAATCCTGGACCCTGCGCTCTCTCGCCAAGAGAGACGGCTCAATACCTTTCACATGCGGAACCTGAGGCGCATCCTTAACATCACGTGGAAAGACCACGTCACTAACAACACAGTACTCGAGAGAACAGGAGTCCCTTTAATGTTCACTCTCCTGAAGCAGAGAGGCATGCGATGGCTGGGACATGTCACACGCATGGTCGATGGCCGCATACCGACCTCTTGTATGGAGAACTGGCATCAGGAAGGAGACCAACCGGAAGACATCAGCTGCGTTTCAAAGAGGCCTGCAAACGCGACCTCAAGCAGATGAACATCGACATCTACACTTGGGAGGCAGCAGCTGCGGACAGATCTGCCTGGAGATGCAAAGTGCAGAAGGGACTCCAGCAATTCGAGGATGAACTGAAGAGGCAGGCGGAGGATAATAGACTTCAGAGGAGGTCTCGATCACTGTCAGACGCACCCGCTTCGGCGTTAATCTGTGCTCGCTTAAATCGGGACTGTCATTCTCGGGTTGGCCTTCACAGCCACAGCAGGCTCTGCATCCAACTACACTACAACAACTAGACACCCAGGGAACAACTCCATAACCCCACGGGATTGACGGATGCCTACTACTACTACATATTATATATATATATAGGGATGCCTAGGGATGCATTTCACAAGGTCACTCCTTACATTCTCCAGGACTAGTTTACCATTTTTAGCACTCCCTTATATTCTCTTTGGGTGAGGTGGTAAAGAACAAGTGGATAAATGGCATAAGATAGTGAATATTGGAAGGGTATTAAATGTGGCAACAAGGGCAGCTCATGTGCTTGTGGCTGCTTGTGTTCCTAAGGCGGGGTCATTTGATCCTGTCTCTGCATTGGCTCGGGGTCTTGAAACAGGTAGAATGTAATTATGTTAACTGGTTGTTGATTGCTGGCCTGGAATGTTTTATGTGTAGTGCCTTGCTGATGGCCAGTCTTCTGTTTTCGTTATACCTGTCGATTATTTCAGTGTTGCTTGTTAAGATGTCTCTGGTGATGGTCTGGTTGAGTGAGGAAATTCTATGCTCCTTAATGGAGCCCTGTTGCTTTTGCATTGTTAATCGCCTAGAGAGAGACTTGTCTCTCTCTAGTATATACGTCTTTATATACAGGCAAGACGCTGTTGTCTTGCCTGTATACTAAGATCTTTAGGGCTGACAGTCCCCGAATGGGCATGTAAATGCATAGACGAAGTTGGTTTCTCTTAAGGTGTTTTGCTTTGTGTCTGGAGAGTTCTTCACAAGTAAGTTGGCCGTCATTCTTTTTTTGTAATATATTCTTAGTTGTATCTTTTGATTGGTGTCTGTGGGGGGTTAACATTCCTATCAATAATATCTTTAAGGACTCTTTCCTCAATATCATAAGTCGTAGAAAAAAAATTCCAGTAAAATAATTTGATTGGGGAGTACGGGTGTTGTGCTGAATGCTTCTTCATAGGTTGCATGGCGTGTCACCTTTCTTTTAATGACGCCTTCAACATAACTGTTAGAAAAGCCATTATTGACCAGGATCTGCCTTGCTCTAGTTAATTCCTCGTCGACCTGCTTCCAATTAAGAGCTGTGAGTGAGAGCTCGGTTGACATAGGCGTTGACAACATTTGCACCTCTCCGGGCAGTCACTGTTAGCATTAAGGCACATTAAGGGCACATTCCTATTTTCGATTCCTTAGTGTAGACTGCAATATGAAAGTCTCAATTCCTTTCCGCGGCTGTTACATCTAGAAAAGGCAGCATCGCATCACTCTCCTTCTCATAAGTGAAACTTAACATCGAAGGACGTTTGAAGCAGTTGAAGGAGGCATTCGACCAAAATTAGGTGTTAAGTTTCGGTGTTAATGACAGCCGACGCGTGAGAGGAGAGGTGGGTATTAGAGAAGAGAAGAAGCTGGAAGAGAGAAGCTAAAGTAGGAGAAAAGTATCCGGGCTTGTCTGAACTGCTTCACTGCTTCACTGCTTCACTGATCAATGGTGCAAGTAGTATTTTTTTGTGGAATTTCTTTCTTTCATCATCATTGCTCTTTCTTGATGTTTGTAAGTTATCAATGAACAGTTCTTATGCTTGTCCTTCGTGGGTTTCTGTTTCAGACATTGACATTGCTGTGCTGTTGTTAGCGTCTTGGTCACTGTTAGTCCAAGATGGTGGTTGTTCTGAGTGATCAGGTGTGACTTCCAGAGTTATTTGGGTTTCTGAGTGTGAGAGTTACTGAGCAGGTCCCGTCCACTTGCTGAGTGTGAGGTTATGAGTCCCTGCCACTTGTTGAGTGTGAGGTTATGAGTCCCGCCCACCTGTTGAGTGTGAGGTTATGAGTCCCGTCCACTTGCTGAGTGTGAGGGTATGAGTCCCTGCCACTTGCTGAGTGTGAGGTTATGAGTCCCTGCCACTTGTTGAGTGTGAGGTTATGAGTCCCGTCCACTTGCTGAGTGTGAGGTTATGAGTCCCTGCCACTTGCTGAGTGTGAGGTTATGAGTCCCTGCCACTTGTTGAGTGTGAGGTTATGAGTCCCGTCCACTTGCTGAGTGTGAGGTTATGAGTCCCTGCCACTTGCTGAGTGTGAGGTTATGAGTCCCTGCCACTTGTTGAGTGTGAGGTTATGAGTCCCTGCCACTTGTTGAGTGTGAGGTTATGAGTCCCTGCCACTTGCTGAGTGTGAGGTTATGAGTCCCGCCCACCTGTTGAGTGTGAGGTTATGAGTCCCTGCCACTTGTTGAGTGTGAGGTTATGAGTCCCTGCCACTTGCTGAGTGTGAGGTTATGAGTCCCTGCCACTTGCTGAGTGTGAGGTTATGAGTCCCTGCCACTTGTTGAGTGTGAGGTTATGAGTCCCTGCCACTTGTTGAGTGTGAGGTTATAAGTCCCGCCCACCTGTTGAGTGTGAGGTTATGAGTCCCGTCCAGTTGTTGAGTATGAGGTTATGAGTCCCTGCCACTTGTTGAGTGTGAGGTTATGAGTCCCTGCCACTTGTTGAGTGTGAGGTTATGAGTCCCGTCCAGTTGTTGAGTGTGAGGTTATGAGTCCCGCCCACCTGTTGAGTGTGAGGTTATGAGTCCCTGCCACTTGTTGAGTGTGAGGTTATGAGTCCCTGCCACTTGTTGAGTGTGAGGTTATGAGTCCCTGCCACTTGTTGAGTGTGAGGTTATGAGTCCCGCCCACCTGTTGAGTGTGAGGTTATGAGTCCCTGCCACCTGTTGAGTGTGAGGTTATGAGTCCCGCCCACCTGTTGAGTGTGAGGTTATGAGTCCTTGCCACCTGTTGAGTGTGAGGTTATGAGTCCCTGCCACTTGTTGAGTGTGAGGTTATGAGTCCCTGCCACTTGTTGAGTGTGAGGTTATGAGTCCCTGCCACTTGTTGAGTGTGAGGTTATGAGTCCCGTCCACTTGTTGAGTGTGAGGTTATGAGTCCCGCCCACTTGTTGAGTGTGAGGTTATGAGTCCCGCCCACTTGTTGAGTGTGAGGTTATGAGTCCCTGCCACCTGCTGAGTGTGAGGCCATCTTCACACTTCCTTAGACATCTTTGCTCACCGGAGAAGACTTCAGTGTTGGTCAATACTTTGCACTGAGGAAAATCCTCACGTATGAATTTTTCGTTTCGACAATTGTATAGATAATTTTCAATGGGACGTCCAAGTCCACAATGTGGAATTTTGTACTGAGTGTATAAGTGTGAGTTAGGTGCTCATGTAGGTGCGTGTAAGTGGTTCATAAGTGGGTGTGAAGGCGTGAAGAGGTGTATTTGTGTGGGTATTTGAGTGTGTATGTCTGGATTATTTATGAGTATATATTAAGAAGTCTGAAGGTATTTGCTATTGTGTACATGGGGGCTTGAGGTTCATTACCCCAGACGATCCCTAACTTCCTCATGACCCCAGGCAACGTTCAGGTTCCTCGTAACCTCAAAAAACCCAAGCTTCCTCATGACCAATGACATCTCTTCACTAAAATTGCCTCCCAACACCTCAAACCAATCCTATTTGCTGACGACACAACCTTCATTTACTCCAGTCCTGATCCCCTTGCTCTAAATGCCACAGTAAATACTGAGCTAAATAAAGTCCATCTGTGGCTAACTGCCAACAAACTCACCCTTAACATTGACAAAACTTTCTATATTCTGTTTGGCAATAAATCCTCTAATCAAATAAATCTCAAAATAAACAATACCCAAATTTGTAACAAATTAGATGGCAAATTCCTTGGCATTCTCATTGACCACAAGCTGAATTTCCAGGGACACATTCTAAACATATCAAAAAAAGTTTCAAAAACTGTGGGCATTCTTTCTAAGATCAGATATTATGTACCACGCCCTGCCCTGGTGACTCTCTATTACTCCCTTATCTATCCATATCTCAACTATGGTATTTGTGCTTGGGGCTCTACTACCCAAAATCACTTACGTCCTCTAATTACTCAACACAAAGCTGCTATTAGGACAATATCCAATTCTGGCCCGAGACATCACTCGGTACCCCTATTCAAATCCCTGAATATGTTAGACATTAAGTCACTGCACATTCTCTCATGTGTACTATACATATACAAAACGCTAAATTGTAATGCCAATCCTGATCTCAAAAGCTTCATAGAAGGTTGTAACAGAACCCATGAGCACCACACCAGAAATAAATACAGTTTTGATATTCCTAGAGTACGACTTAATCAAACCAGAAATGCTCTACAAATCAAGGGGCCCAGGATGTGGAATGACCTTCCCAACCATGTTAAAGACAGTACCTCTCTCAACCAGTTTAAGTTAAAAACGAAGCTATACCTAATAAATTCCCTGTAACCTACCTTACCTCTCTATTGTCAACCCATGTATGTTTTTTGTTTTACAATTCAACGCTGTTTTAATGTAATTTTCTGTAATAATTTGTAATTGTATTTGTGCTGTTTTTTCAACAATGTTCCCCCCTCTTTTACCTCTTTTTTTATTTGTACTCAACGCATTTTTTTCTTTTTACCCATTAGTTTTAAGCTTTAGTCAGTAGTGTTTTTTCCTGCCCGAAACGCTTTGCGTAATAGTGGCTTTAGGCATTGTATGTACTAGCTCTTATCTATAAAGCCAACAAACTTTGTAAAATCTCTTTATGTATGTACCTTTGCCTAAATAAATAATTATTATTATTATTATTATAAGAGTTACCAGGGAGTAAATAGCCGACCGTTGACCCGTCACGTGCCTTATCAATCTCCTCAACCTGTTTACCCCTGTCCGGTTTGTTAACAGTTAAGGCAACTGACCTCGCCCGCCACTGCCTCCCTCCGAGGGCCTCCCCCAGTACCCCTCCAGCCCCGAGAGCCTCCCCCAGTACCCCTCCAGCCCCGAGAGCCTCCCCCAGTACCCCTCCAGCCCCAAGAGCCTCCCCCAGTACCCCTCCAGCCCCGAGAGCCTCCACCAGTACCCCTCCAGCCCCGAGAGCTTCCCCCAGTGCCCCTCCAGCCCCGAGAGCCTCCCCCAGTACCCCTCCAGCCCCGAGAGCATCCCCCAGTACCCCTCCAGCCCCGAGAGCCTCCCCCAGTACCCCTCCAGCCCCTCCAGCCTCCCCCAGTACCCCTCCAGCCCCTCCAGCCTCCCCCAGTACCCCTCCAGCCCCGAGAGCCTCCCCCAGTACCCCTCCAGCCCCGAGAGCCTCCCCCAGTACCCCTCCAGCCCGGAGAGCCTCACCCAGTACCCCTCCAGCCCCGAGAGCCTCCCCCAGTACCCCTCCAGCCCTGAGAGCCTCCCCCAGTACCCCTCCAGCCCCGAGAGCCTCCCCCAGTACCCCTCCAGCCCCGAGAGCCTCCCCCAGTACCTCTCCAGCCCCGAGAGCCTCCCCCAGTACCCCTCCAGCCCCGAGAGCCTCCCCCAGTACCCCTCCAGCCCGGAGAGCCTCCCCCAGTACCCCTCCAGCCCCGAGAGCCTCCCCCAGTACCCCTCCAGCCCCGAGAGCCTCCCCCAGTACCTCTCCAGCCCCGAGAGCCTCCCCCAGTACCCCTCCAGCCCCGAGAGCCTCCCCCAGTACCCCTCCAGCCCCGAGAGCTTCCCCCAGTACCCCTCCAGCCCCGAGAGCTTCCCCCAGTACCCCTCCAGCCCCGAGAGCCTCCCCCAGTACCCCTCCAGCCCCGAAAGCTTCCCCCAGTACCCCTCCAGCCCCGAGAGCTTCCCCCAGTACCCCTCCAGCCCCGAGAACCTCCCCCAGTACCTCTCCAGCCCCGATAGCCTCCTCCCAGTTCCCCTCCAGCCCCGAGAGCCTCCCCCAGTACCCCTCCAGCCCCGAGAGCCTCCCCCGGTACCCCTCCAGCCCCGAGAGCCTCCCCCAGTACCCCTCCAGCCCCGAGAGCCTCCCCCAGTACCCCTCCAACCCCGAGAGCCTCCCCCAGTACAGCCTCAGCTCCGAGAGCCTCCCCCAGTACCCCTCCAGCCCCGAGAACCTCCACCAGTACAGCCTCAGCTCCGAGAGCCTCCCCCAGTACCCCTCCAGCCCCGAGAGCCTCCCCCAGTACCTCTCCAGCCCCGAGAGCCTCCTCCCAGTTCCCCTCCAGCCCCGAGAGCCTCCCCCAGTACCCTTCCAGCCCCGAGAGCCTCCCCCAGTACAACCCCAGCTCCGAGAGCCTCCCCCAGTACAACCCCAGCTCTGAGAGCCTCCCCCAGTACAACCCCAGCCCCGAGAGCCTCCCCCAGTACAACCCTAGCTCCGGGAGCCTCCCCGAGTACAACCCCAGCTCCGAGAGCCTCGCCAGTAGAACCCCAGCTCCGAGAGCCTCCCCCAGTACAATCCCAGCCCCGAGAGCCTCCCCCAGTACAACCCCAGCTCCGAGAGCCTCCCACGGTACAACCCCAGCTCCGAGAGCCTTCCCCAGTACAACCCTAGCTCCGAGAGCCTCCCCGAGTACAACCCCAGCTCTGAGAGCCTCCCACAGTACAACCCCAGCTCCGAGAGCCTCGCCCAGTACAACCCTAGCTCCGAGAGCCTCCCCCAGTACAACCCCAGCTCCGAGAGCCTCGCCAGTAGAACCCCAGCTCCGAGAGCCTCCCCCAGTACAATCCCAGCCCCGAGAGCCTCTCCCAGTACAACCCCAGCTCCGAGAGCCTCCCCCAGTACAACCCCAGCTCCGAGAGCCTCCCACAGTACAACCCCAGCCCCGAGAGCCTCCCCCAGTACAACCCCAGCTCTGAGAGCCTCCCCCAGTACAACCCCAGCTCTGAGAGCCTCCCCCAGTACAACCCCAGCTCCGAGAGCCTCCCCCATTACAACCCCAGCTCTGAGAGCCTCCCCCAGTACAACCCCAGCTCTGAGAGCCTCCCCCAGTACAACCCCAGCTCCGAGAGCCTCCCACAGTACAACCCCAGCCCCGAGAGCCTCCCCCAGTACAACCCCAGCTCCGAGAGCCTCCCACAGTACAACCCCAGCTCCGAGAGCCTCCCACAGTACAAACCGAACCCCAAGAGCCTCCCCCAGTACAACCCCAGCTCTGAGAGCCTCCCCCAGTACAACCCCAGCTCTGAGAGCCTCCCCCAGTACAACCCCAGCTCTGAGAGCCTCCCCCAGTACAACCCCAGCTCCGAGAGCCTCCCACAGTACATCCCCAGCCCCGAGAGCCTCCCCCAGTACAACCCCAGCTCCGAGATCCTTCCCCAGTACAACCCCAGCTCCGAGAGCCTCCCACAGTACAACCCCAGCCCCGAGAGCCTCCCCCAGTACAACCCCAGCTCTGAGAGCCTCCCCCAGTACAACCCCAGCTCTGAGAGCCTCCCCCAGTACAACCCCAGCTCCGAGAGCCTGCCCCAGTACAACCCCAGCTCCGGGAGCCTCCCACAGTACAACCCCAGCTCCGAGAGCCTCCCCCAGTACAACCCCAGCTCTGAGAGCCTCCCCCAGTACAACCCCAGCTCCGAGAGCCTCCCCCAGTACAACCCCAGCTCCGAGAGCCTCCCACAGTACAACCCCAGCCCCGAGAGCCTCCCCCAGTACAACCCCAGCTCTGAGAGCCTCCCCCAGTACAACCCCAGCTCCGAGAGCCTCCCACAGTACAACCCCAGCTCCGAGAGCCTCCCCCAATACAACCCCAGCTCCGAGAGCCTCCCCCAGTACAACCCCAGCTCTGAGAGCGATGTGGCTAAAGGCTCTATGTTTCTTTGATGTCTTTCTTGCTTGGTTGAACACACACATGACTTTTCATGGTAAGTGAAGAGTTAAACCTGATTCCCAATATGTTGACTTCATCACTAAATGCAATTTTTGTGTCACTCATTTGAATACCCTTCAAATTTGCAATATCATTTACTCCTGCCATCGTCTGAGTTTCCTCAGCAGCAATGTGATCTGTCATAGCCTTTTCTGAACAGATATTTTTGTAATTAGTGAGCTTCATGACAGTGGGTATTTCTTCCTTACTGTACGTATCGGTAAGAGTACAACCATCAGGAGTAACAGATCGCTGAAACAGAATTCCACAGCATATGGCCTGGCATACTACTGTGTGGTATGCTGGCAGCAGCAGAGAGGTTGTCAGATTATCTCCACTGACGACTGAAAACTCTTAAAAACCTGGAAAAACGGCAAAATATTGCCTAAATCGTTGATATTTGGTTATCTTGAGGTTATCTTGAGATGATTTCGGGGCTTTTAGTGTCCCCGCGGCCCGGTCCTCGACCAGGCCTCCACCCCCAGGAAGCAGCCCGTGACAGCTGACTAACACCCAGGTACCTATTTTACTGCTAGGTAACAGGGGCATACGGTGAAAGAAACTCTGCCCATTGTTTCTCGCCGGCGCCCGGGATCCAACCCAGGACCACAGGATCACAAGTCCAGCGTGCTGTCCGCTCGGCCGACCGGGTCCCTGTTGAGGTTCAAATCACATTAAGGAAAAAATGGTAAGACACTCGCCTGGCGTTCCCCGAACACTTTGTCATGGGTTCGTATCCTGGTCGGAGAGGATTTACTGGGCGCAAATCCTTAACTGTAGCCTCTGTTTAACTCAACAGTAAAATGTGTACTTGGTTATAAAAACGATTCTTCGCGGCGGGGATCGTATTCCAGGGACCTGCCCGAAACGCTACGCGTACTAGTGGCTGTACAAGAATGTAACAACTCTTGTATATATCTAAAAAAAAAGGATGATAAACGACAAAATAACGCTAGATTCGAAGTTTTTAGTTCAAAACAAAATGCATGAAACTTGCCTAAGAACGCAATATTATGCGAAATTCTGAGATTTGTAGGACAAATCACATATCGTGAGAAAACGTTAAGTAGTATCGAAATATTAGTAAATTCGAATATTTTTAATTAAAATAACACATGAAAAAAGTGAAAAAGTCACTATATTACCAAATTCGAGTATTTATACTTCAAATCATAAAGCGAGGTTTCGTGTTCTTTAGATTATTAAAAAGGCATATGAAAATGTTGTTTCAAATGCAAATCATAAAAGTCAATGTGTTTTCATTAGAATTAACTAAAATGTTCCTGATTTTTCGTTTATATTACTGAAAGAAGATGTACATGTAAAACCGCTCGAAATGCTTCAAGCACTAGATGTGTAGTGATTGAAGCTTCACTATTAATCCAGATCCGATTAAAGGCTCCTGCTATGTCTGGAGCAACAACACAGCTGATCTTGGACTTATCCAGTGACTGATACCACTCAGTGGAGAGATTAGCAAGAGATCAGCAGCAGATCGACCTTTTCAAAAACCATACTGTCGATCACATAGTAGCCAATGATAAAATTCCTCCTATGTCGAGAAATTGATGTCTCAAGAATTTTGCCATAAATTGAAAGGAATGGCTCTGGTCTGTAGTTACCAACCACTGAACGATTCTTCTTTTCTTTGTGATGGACATCAGCCGGAAAGGCACCGTGACTGGGAACGACTATATAATTTGTGCTATTATCTGCTCTCTATCCATGGTTAGGTTAGATTAAGATTACATTAGGTTAATGTTTGGTTAGGTTTCATTATGTTTGGCTACATTAATATGTAGTACTAGCTGTACCCGCTACGCGTTGCTGTGGCTCAGCAACGCATGTGGTTGCTGAGCCACAGCAACCTTCCCCTGCTCCCCAATCCTCCTCACCATTCCCCCCCTTCCCCGTCCCCAAGTCCTCCCAATCTCCCCACTCCTCCATCCCTTCGTAATCCCAACCATTTCCCACTGCCCCGTTCCCTCGTTCTCCCCCACCAATCCTCCCTCCCCGACCCCTTGTCCTCCCTACCATCCCTCACTCTACCATCCCCTCGTCCTTCCCACCATTTCCAACTCCACAGTCCCCTCGTCCTGCCCACTATCTCCCACTCCCACGTCCCCTCGTGCTCCCTAACATTTCTTGCCCCCCTCGTCCCCTCGTCCTTCCTTCCATCCCTTACATCCCCTACATCCCTGTCCCCTTGTCCTCTCCACCATTTCCCACTCCTCCGTCCCCTAATCCTCCCAACCATTCTTCACTCATCCATCCCCTCGTCCTCCCCACCATTCTCCCCTCCCAGTCCCCTTGTCCTCCCCATCATCCCCTCACTGCACTGTCCCCTCGTCCTCCGTACCATCCCCCACTCCCCTGTCCCCTTGTCTTCCCCACCATTCTACATTGCCCCGTCCCCTCGTCCCCACCATCCCATCTCCTGAACGGGGTGAGAATAGCTTGAGCTACCTCATCCCTTTGTGTGTATTTTACCTCAATAAACTTATTTCAATTTCAATTCAATTTCCCACTATTACCCTTTCCCTCTCCTCTTCCACCCTACCATCCCACACCCCTGTCCCTTCGTCCTCCCTACTCCCTTGTCCGAAGCATTCCCAAATGATCTGATGTTCCCATCAGAAAATTGGGAACATCAAGTGATCTTACGTTCCCATCATTGAAAAATAAGAAGAACGATTTAAAAAGCAAAATGAAAAACAATGACAAAATAAGAAATAAACTATATTCACAAAATGAATGGTATGGTAAACAATACAGCTCAATTCCAATGCACTATCACAAAATAATTAAATCAAGATGAAAATATATCAAAATCTATGAAAATTCAATTTATCAATGCAATTAAAAACATTGAAGTGGAATCATAACATATTTGGTATAGCGTCTGATGCTCTTAATGCAATAGATGGCGCTGTTTTTCAAAAAAGCATGTTTTTACCTGTTACAAGAGTGGCATCTATACTTATTCTCACGAAATGAATGGTATGGTAACCAACACAGCTCAATTCCAAAGCAATGTCACACAAAATAATTAAATCAAAATGAAAATAAATCGAAATATATGAAAATTAAATTTATCAATGCAATTGGAAACATTGTAATGGAATCGTAACATATTTAGTATAGTGTGTGTGTGATGCTCTTATGTGCAACAAATGGCGCTGTTATTAAAAAAAGCATGGTTTTACCTGTCACAGGTGTGGCATCTATATAGGAGGTATATAAAAACAGCCCCGTATTTGAATGGAACGTTCTGTCAAAATTTCAAAGCAATCGGTGAAGAATTTTCGGAGATTAGCGATTTTGAACAAACGAATAATTTTGATTTTTGATTTTTTAAATAATCATCAATTTTGAAAAAAAACAATAACTTATGTAGATTATTGATGGTAATGTGAAATATGGAATTCTAAAACTGTTTGTGTGACTCAAATTCCGTTTACAGAAAACCAAATTCTTAAAAGAAAAGGTTTTCAGCACACACTTTTTATATTTTAAACAACGATTTCTATTACATTAAAGTTGAAAATAATCTCTATTTACGACAAAGGTTAATTTCCCAGTTTGCGTGTAGACTATTATTGGAACCGTAATATGCTTTCAAATCATCACAAATATCTAGATAACTTTCCATGTGGTTTGAAGATGGGGGGGGGGGGGGGCTCTCATGGTAATGGATTTGGTCTGAGGACGGGCTGGGGACGGACAGCTGTGAGGAAGGAAAGAAGACCGGGAAGAAACACGGAGTCTAAAAGTGAAGGAAGGTTGAGCAGCAGTACTAACTGGGCAAGAAGGAGACGAATGGGAAGGAGGGGGGAGAACGGACGGTCAGAGACTCACGAGGAACACCGGCAACCACAGAATGGACATGAGAAGGGGGTGGAGGTGTTGGGTCCAAGGGTTGGAAACAATTGGAGAACGAAGTAAGGGAAGAAGGGTGGGGATGATTAATGCGATACAACACACGAGTATAAGGCAAGAGAAAAGTCATGATGGCGGACCTGGCATTGAGTCACAGGGAAAGAAATACCTTATGATGCTTCAAGGCAAGGACGACCTGTTCAAACTTATAATGTAGGTACGGCTGAGAAATGGCAGGGTTGACCTCCCTGTAGTTGATGCAGCGAGCTTGGGGAAGAAGAGCAAATAGTACGAAAATGCCTAGGATCACCACACGAGGGGCAAAGGGACATCTCCCGTATCTGAAAACGCCATAACCAAGTCTCCAAAACCTATTGCAGATACATGAATAGGGGATGTACTCTTCAATGGATCATTGGGCATTGGTAAGAATGACTGAAGACAGAAGAGTCCTACCATCAAAGTGATCTTGAAGTCCCCATTGTGTAGTAGTAAGACACTTGCCTGGCGTTTCGTGAGCGCTTTGTCCTGGGTTCGTATCCTGGCCGATGAGGATTAACTGGGCGTCAATCCTTAACTGTAGCCTCTGTTTACCCAATAGTAAAATGGGTACCTGGCTGTTAAACGATTTGGCAGGTAGTATTCCGGGGAACATAGGATTATGAACATGCCCGAAACTCTACCCGTGCTAGTGGCTGTACAAGAATGTAAATACTCTTGTATATATAAATAAATAAAAATATATAAATCTTGCCAATAGGAAGAGAACGAAGACTATGATCACCAGGGGCACGATCAAAGGATTCAACCTGGAGGATAGAAAAGCTCTGAGCACCGAGAATATACTTAATATCCTCAAGGCAGATCTTGATGTCCTAAACACAAGTCGCAACATAGTGCGATAGAACAAAGGCAGCATAAAACAGCATGGCGGGCAGCAGCCTCAAGAAAAGATGCCGCAACCACGCGTGTCAGTCCGAGTAGGGTTAAAAGTAACCTAATAATTCACAGAGTCAGCTAAGTGTCCATGAATATGTATATCACCAAAGCTGGTAACGTCATGGGGACAAAGATCATAATACTTAAGCCACGAAGCAGGCCGAATAAATGTTATGTAGAGGGTAAAACAAGAAGCGAACGTGTGCGAGTACGGGGGGCAGTGTTGAGAACCCCTACGAAGTGAGGGAGGGGGGGGGGGGGGGTGAATGGCACAGCTGTGACAATGGAAGGAGTCTCACCGGAGGATAAGGTAATCACCTCATGGGGTTTGGAGTTTGACCCAGCCACAGAAGTGGGAGGGGAACAGGATAAGTTAGAAGGGTTAATCAGATACGAAGCTGGGTCTAGGCCCAATGAAGCTGGGGCTACTGAACCTGTCCTTCCATCACGGTCAGACTCAAGGGCTTCGTCGACTATCCCACGAACCTGAGAAGTGTGTCGGAAGCAAACATATAAAGAAGAAAAATTTAATCCACGAGTAAACCCACACATCCAATGTGGAGCCACAGTTAGAGAACAGGGAACCCAAAAACACAGGCTGTCATAGGGGTGCATTCTGGATCAATCGCTACCTTAGGAAGTGTCATTCCATCGAGACCGGGTTTAGCAAGGAAAACAGGGTTTGACAAACGTTTCCCCGCACTCGAACACGTCAGGTACTCTATTTCTATGGACGAGAGCATGTGTCGTCTCATCTCGCCCTCCGTAAGACAGCCCGTTCTCCAAACAAAGACCCAAAAGTAGTTCCATGCACCTGCCAAACCCCCTGTTTATGAAGGAAAAACGGTTTACACACGACTGACAACTGATTTCGTTCGAACACTTCCAGAACAAGTACTTCACTGACGAATTTTGTTTAAACCACATGTAAATGCTGTAAATGCTTCACCCACGTACTACAAATACAAATAATCGCCAACAGAACCTAAAGACCTAACCTAACCTATGCCTATATATGCACAATATGCTAATATATTATAATAATTTATATTTGAGGAGATTCCCGTTCTGAATGAACAGCATGTAAAGTTTTATGAATGAGTTTGTGGGGTCTACCCCTGGATGTAATTGACTTGAGTCGTGGACGGTTCGCATAAGAAGTCAAACGAAAGAATATTAGAGAACAGAGAAGAGTCGGCAGGAAGTAACAAGAAGAGTTGAAAGGAAAAACGAAACAAGACGAAGTAAAAGGGGATCCATGTGGGGAAATCTGGCTCTAGTTTAATACTAATAATATGTATAATTCTATAAATGCAAAATAAAGAATAAATCTAAGATAGCTCGAAGGACCAGAATGCATTGTTAAATGAGAGAACCAGTGACTTATGGATCTCTATGATTATATGTAATTATATTCTATTAAGCAATGACTGTAAATTCTATGGATGCTAGAACCAGCTTCTTATGACACATTTTGGGGGGTCTTCTATCAGGTTAGTCTGCAACATATTATGTAATAATATTAATGATAATATGCACACATAGATAATGACAAATAAAATGTAATGCAAAAATACTACTGCATATTAAAATTCAAAGCATGTATATGATTAATATGCAATGACTAGAAATGTTTGACTCTCAATAATTAAATTCTCGCTACAATGAAAACTGATTAAATCTCAGCTGTTACAAAGGGACGTAGGTGGAGTCCAATCTCTACAACAGTCTGGAAACAGCTTCAGATAGTGATACTTGGAACACGTGAGTATGTGGTGGTCACACGCTTCCTCAGTGGTGTTGCACCAGGCTGCAATAATTAAATTCCATAATTTCCACTCCAAATTAGTATTCACACACATAAATCCAATATCTAAATATTTTGAGGGGAGTAAACAGCACTTACATGGGGTTTATTTTATCACCTGCAGCATTATGACATGGTACCTATATTAGTTATTATCTGAGCTCAAATTAACAACTGAGCAAGGTAAAAATGCCTGTCTAACTGGTGTCCGTGATTCTGGTAAACTGCATCTTCAATCTGAAGCCTGATGATGTACGGATGCTCGCAGAATTGTCTGGTATAAAGGGACCACTTCGAACACCGCACTGCCAGTTGATCTAGTATGGCGAGAGTCGCCTTCCTTCCCGAAAGTCGCACATGCGCATAGCTCCCAGTAGGGGCCCGAACATAAATTATATTTATTAAAGCTAAATAGGGCAGGAAGCATTTATAAATATTGTTTATGTGGTGATGTTTGATTCTCACAGTTGTGACGGTGTTCCCCCTTATATTTCTCCCACGCCTGCTGTAAAAGTCATGTCCACTTTACTCGAGCGTTCTCTACGTCGCCGGCTTCAGTTTGATATATGTGGGAGAGTGTAGTGTTCTCGCAGTGGCGAGAAAATTGTAAAAGAAGAGTATTTTGGCCTGTGGTATAGGCCCTTTAGGGAGCCAATATGGCGCTGGCCCCTCCGTTTTGCCGCCAAAACTGTGTGACGTCAGTGGCGCCAGATTGGTCACTGACAGCGACGTGGCACAGAGAGCCAATGAAAATCTCTCTTGGCAAGTATGACGTCACGAAGGCAGGGGGGGTCCAGAGATCGTGCAACTTTGGCGCCACCAGTCTGAGACAGCAGGTCAAGGAGGTCGGACGTGCGCTGGGGGGTCCTGTCAGTTGGACAGTTTACCCCGTCTCCGGAGGACTTACGCATCACCAGCGGTCTGACAGCACCTGTGGGGTCTTCCTTCGTTCATGTGTTGGACCAGAGAGGGAATTGACAGAATATTGAGCAACAAGTGCTCCCGGGACAGGTGTTGTGCAGGTGAAGTGTAGGCAGCAACGTACGCAACGGCTGATAGCTTCACAGTGATGACGTAGTGGCTGGGCCAATCCTCCGTGAGGGAATCAGTCTGACACGATACGTCAAAGTGGACGGATGTGTGAAGGTTGGTCCTGTCAGTTTGACAATTGTACACCGTTCCCGTGGATCTTACGTGTCACCCGTAGTCTGCAAGTACGCCGAGAGGTCTTCCTTCATTCCATGTGTGGACCAAAGAAGGAATTGACGGAATATTGGGAATCAAGTGCTCCTGGGTCGGGTGCTGTGCAGGTAAAGTCAAGGCAGTATTGTCTGGGACGTCTGATAGCTTCACAGTGACGACGTAGCGGCTGGGCCAATCCACTGGGAAGCAGTTAAAAGAAGATACTAATTGGGAATCCAGACGACTACAGCCGAGACGTAGGTTGGCAGCCGTAGTCGGGAGGAGAAGTTGACGGCCAGGAGACCGACTCCAACCCTACAAGACGTGGAGGAGGAGCACGGACCCATGGAGGACAGAACACGGAGACGACGCGTTTATTTTGGGACGTTGATTGGGTTCCTGGAGGTCACGACAGGGTGTGTGTGGGGGCTTTCCCTACACGAGGCGAGAGCCTGGACCAGGAGCTACAACTCAACTCTCACCGGAGGATAGGTGGAAGTAGGTGATTCTAGTTTCCCTCCCAATTGCCCTTTAGTCAGCTATATTATTTAGCCAGAGTATTTTGTATGTCGTGAGCAAGGCTCACCAATGTCACGGTAGGACACAGTTGTGAGAAGTGGGGCTGTAGAAAGCTCTCACAGGATATTTGCGGTGTGTGGATACACCTGTGTTATTATTGAAGAGTTTGCTGTGTTAGTTGATGAATTCTTTCATGTGACATTTATGGTATAACTTATGCCAGAGAATATATATATATTATATATATATATATATATATTATATATATATATATATATATTATATATATATATATATATATTATATATATATATATATATATTATATATATATATATATATATATATATATATATATATATATATATATATATATATATATATATATATATATATATATATATATATATATCGTACCTAGTAGCCAGAACGCATTTCTCAGCCTACTATGCAAGGCCCGATTTGCCTAATAAGCCAAGTTTTCATGAATTAATGTTTTTTCGACTACCTAACCTACCTAACCTAACTTTTTCGGCTACCTAACCTAACCTAACCTATAAAGATAGGTTAGGTTAGGTAGGGTTGGTTAGGTTCGGTCATATATCTACGTTAATTTTAACTCCAATAAAAAAAATTGACCTCATACATCATGAAATGGGTAGCTCTATCATTTCATAAGAAAAAAAATTGAGAAAATATATTAATTTATATATATATATATATATATATATATATATATATATATATATATATATATATATAATATATATATATATAACATATATATATATAATATATATATGTCGTACCTAGTAGCCAGATTTGCCTAATAAGCCAAGTTTTCCTAAATTAATATATTTTCTCAATTTTTTTTCTTATGAAATGATAGAGCTACCCATTTCATGATGTATGAGGTCAATTTTTTTTATTGGAGTTAAAATTAACGTAGATATATGACCGAACCTAACCAACCCTACCTAACCTAACCTATCTTTATAGGTTAGGTTAGGTTAGGTAGCCGAAAAAGTTAGGTTTGGTTAGGTTAGGTAGGTTAGGTAGTCGAAAAAACATTAATTCATGAAAACTTGGCTTATTAGGCAAATCGGGCCTTGCATAGTAGGCTGAGAAATGCGTTCTGGCTACTAGGTACAATATATATATATATATATATATATATATATATATATATATATATATATATATATATATATATATATAATGTGCTTGTGTGTTGAATAATTTCTCATGTGTGCAGTGATCAATTGAATATTCGCCTCCGAAAGGAATTACTGAGAACTCCAGTATTATATCTTGTAGCATTCGTTATCATTATATGAAGTACAGTGTGTTACGCCATGATAGTGAATTATTATGTTCATTAATATAGAAATATGTGATTGAGTTCAAAATCAGTGCAGTGAATCACCTGCGTTCTATTGCCATTATAGCAGTAATCGTGTTGTGTGTTAATACAGTGATAGTTGAGAATTTAAAGAAACAGGCGTCTCACGCCAAACAAACAGATAAACGAACATTCCCGCAGTGAGAATCGCTCAGCTGATTTTGACATTTGACGGAGGGGGAGAGCGTGTTGCCATATAGTGTGCCCAAATTATATGTGGAGAGAGAGAGCGACTCCTGCTTGTACTTGTTCGCCTGTGGATATATGAATATGATCTCTCGAGTTTTAAGTAAAATACAAAATTCCTTCTCGTTTGTATTACCCCCTCCATAATTCTTGCTGCTACCTAACTATTACAAAGGTGAGAGTGATAGATACATACCTGCCTGATATCAGATCTATTGAGTGTGTTCTTGCCGCTGTTACCACAATTCCACGAAACCACTGACGTGTTACTGGACACAGGAAATACCAGTTGGCGACCTTGTGGTTAATAGGTGAGCCCTTTGTCGGAGCGGGCACACAGTTGTAAGAGCAAACTGTGTCTCCACTCATCTCTAACTACTAAGGCCGGTTGGGGATCGACTGGGGTACTCTCCTGGTGTACAGTGGCGCCGCGAGGATGGAGTGAAGACCCGCAGGGCTACGGTGAGTAACGGTTATCGCTAATAGTGCGACCATTGAGAGGACATCTTGTATACTGTTGATCACCCCTCTTATGGTGAACCCCGACACAGTGCAGGTCAGTTAATGTAGACTGCACAAATAAAACGAGAATCTTTTGGCGGTGGAAATGATTTCAGATTATGATATTATTTACTAGAACAGCAATCAAGCTGGGTAAAGGAATTCCAGTAAACTGTTGTATACTAAATAAAGTAAACCTATTACTAAATAATTATCCCTGATAAAGGAAAGTAAATGGTTGAACTTCTATTAGATCTACAGATATGTGGAAATATATTCTCCGTGGGTGGCTGACGCAACACTGCACAATTCTAGGAGAAATTACATGATGTTCTACATCCTAATGCAATGAATTCTATGATACTAAACTACGAATTAGTAGTGTTAGTTAATTATTACGCTTAGTACAGGAAATACATCCCATTGTACTAAGGATTAGTAAATGAGCATGAAGCCTAATACAGGAAATATATCCTATTGTATTAGGAATGAGAATAACTGTTGGAAATTTCCAACAATCCAGCAAAATTAGTAAAGAAGTGTGCAGGAGCACAAGACTCGGAAATAACAGATGAAATGTCAGCCCATCAAACATCACACTCCGTCAGCCGCCCACCAAGCCCCCCCTCATGCCGACAATGGGCTAGACATTGAGGGGAAAAGGTGTGAAAATTATGAAGGGCTCGAGAGTGTGAAGATCAGATAGGTTGGAGGAGGAGCGTAGAGGGTGAAAAAGATTCCAGCCGCCTTATTACACCTCCACCAAAAGAAGGTGAGGGGGAGGGGGAGAAAAGAAGGTTACGAGGATGGGGAAAATGGTCACTTATGGAGGTCATCAAGGATCTTCCTCGACAGGTTTTTGTATAAATGGAGGATTATCAGAGAGAAAGATCAATACAGGTCAAGTGTGAGAGTGCACAAGTCAACACGAGTTGTATCGCCGGAATTCAAGGGAGAGAATGGTAAAGAGTAGATGAAAGGTTCGAGAAGACAGCCTGAGGTATTCGTCAGTGTATCACCCCCAGACGGCTTGTTAACAGTTAAAAATCACCCTGAAGGGTATAGTCTCCAGTAACGAGTCCTAGAGGTAGCCAAAACTGGGAAGAGAAAGAGTAAGATGCGGGGAGGAAAGTAGGAAACACGGAACAGATGGGACAGACAGTAAACTGTTTACTTATAAAGATACGAGCGGTAGAGGAATGAATATTAAACTTCCGGATCAAGAAAGCAGTAGAGCTAGGGGTCTCAGCAAAAGCTGGACGAGTGGAAAGAATGGCATAACCACGGAAGTAACCAGGACGAGCGCCAAGCATCGGCTATTGTTCATCACACTGAAATGTGTCAGACAAAAGTGTGTATGGGGCAATTAACATCAGCAGACTAACAGACGTTGTCACAGCTCGAATAAGACTTGCCAGCAAGTATATGTAGGAGTTCGGCTTGAATAGGGATCTAGATGAAGTAAAGTGTGTGGACAAAGAGAGGGAGACATAGCATTATATCTTGCTCTATAATAAAATTAATAAAAGACTATTATAAAGTGAGCCATTTAGAAAAATCTAGACTCACTATGAAACGGTAAATCATCTTATTACTGAGGATAAAATAACTGAAATCCTTGAACTGTATCCATAATTTCGCTTCCAGTAGATAAATGACATATGAGATTAAGAAGCAAGTTTTTTTTTCTTTTTATTGATAAAGCACATTAAATACACATAAAAACAGGCAGGCAAACCGCACAAGCAGTGAACCTTAAAGCATAAAACAAAATATGAAAACAGAGAAAGGATATAAAAAAAACAAAGAACAAAACAAACATACAACAGAAAACATAAAATAAAAAACACAGAACGATATGGAACAAAACAACAATTACAAATCTAGGTACACAAGCTAGCCTGAAAGGCCACACAAGCAGGACAAATAGCAGATAGACATGATTTCATTACCGGAACACACAGGGACCGGGAAAGAACAAGAAATGACACCCATACATACAAACAAAACAAAACAATCACCGGAACGCCCAGGAACCGTCAAACACACACACACACACACACACACACACACACACACCCAACAGCCTCAGAAACAATACAAGCAACAAAACACAAAACACAGACAGGACACAAACAGCACAGCACAACCAAAACAAATGCGTACGGAACACACATGCAAGCACACCGCCCAACAGGGCAAAACCTAACACGTAGACAAACACACATAGAACCGCAGACATGGGAACAAAATCACAGACAGGGAGTACATAAACACAGGCACTATCGATACTTGTCCAGAAACTCCTGCGCCGGGAATCGCAAGCAGTACGCATCCCAAACCATCTGGACGTCGTCGGGCACCGGTCGTCTAGGAGATGCACAAGGCCGAGGCATCCAATCAGGTACCACCATATATAAACCCCCTTCAATCTCAGTAACCAAATAGTTGACAAGAACCACGGGCCCGGACACACCCTGTCATCCCAAGTGGGGCCCAAACACTGCGACCGAGAGACCACGCCCTCATCGGCCGCGATCACAGGGGAGAGGTCTACACTAGGGGGTTTTGCACTGGAATCCGCACAGGGAGGCGCTCCAGGCACTGCACAGGGAACCGCACAGCTAAGGCACCACACAGGGCACAGCATAGGGTACCGCACAGGGCTTCGTACTGACCTGTGCACGAGGCTTCTCACGAAGCTGCACACTGGGGGGACCCGCAGAGGACACAGACGCATCAGGGGCTCCCGCCACTGCAGGGCACAGGAGCAGAGGCACCCTGGCACACATCTTAAGACCACGACGAGGTCCCGCTCGGCAGGAGCAACCTCCCACCGTGGGGAGCCACTAAGGCGCAACCCAGTATGGTGCAAAGCATCAAGACGGCGAAGAGTAGAAGGAGAAGCAGACGAGTAAGCAGGGCAACCATAATCGAGCTTAGACAGGACGAGAGAGGAATGTAAAGCAAGGAGAGTGCGCCTATCTGCCCCCAAGAAGTATGGGACAAGACCCGAAGGAGGGTAAGGGCCTTAGAGCACTCAACACGGAGGTAAGAGATATGGGGAGACCAAGACAAACGAGTGTCAAGGAATAACCCCAAAAGCTTCGCGGAATCTTTGTATTCAAGGGGATGACCATAAAGTGACAAAGAGGGACGAAGAACGACCCGTTTCCGCGTAAAAGTCATGGCACAAGTCTTAGAAGTAGAGAACTTGAAGCCATGATCGGTGGCCCAAGACGACACGGCATCAATTGCAAGTTGAAGCCGGCGCTGAAGGAGAGGCGAATCATCACCCTGACAGCAAAGGATAAGATCATCGACATAGAGAGCGGAGAAGACACCAGAAGGAAGAGAGGAAAGAAGACCATTGAGGGCAACCAGAAAAAGAGTAGTGCTCAGAACACTACCCTGGGGCACACCTTCGTATTGCTGAAAAGAGGCAGAGAGAGCGGTACCAAGGCGCACCCGAAAGGAGCGACGAGAGAGGAAGCTGCGGAGAAAGAGAGGGAGATGACCACGAAGGCCAAAAGAATGAAGTTGAGATAGAATATGATATCGCCAAGTGGTGTCGTAAGCCTTTTCCAGGTCAAAAAGGACGGCAACAATGGAGGTCTTCGCAGCAAAAGCAGTACGAATATAGACCTCCAAGTTCACCAGGACATCTGTCGTGCTGCGGCACTTGCGGAAACCAAATTGACAAGGGAAGAGGAGGTGATGGTGTTCCAGGAACCACATCAGACGAACGTTAACCATTCGTTCAAAGAGTTTGCAGACACAACTTGTGAGAGCAATAGGGCGAAAGTCCTTAGGGGAAGTACCCAGAGACCCAGGTTTGCGAACAGGGAGGACAACGGCATCGAGCCAGTCCTCAGGGACTGACGACGACTCCCAGATCCGATTATACAGACTCAGTAAATACTGAGACGTGCACGGAGGGAGATGGCGAAGCATCTCATAATGAATACCATCGGAGCCCGCCGCCGTAGAACCGCAGAGGGCCAGGGCAGAACGAAGTTCAGAGAGAGAGAAGGGATCAGTATAGGGAAGCTGAAGACGAGTGCAGAAATCTAAAGGACGAGACTCAAGGACAGGTTTACGAAGAAGGAAAGATTGGGGAAGATGAAGACCAGAGCTAACAGAAGAAAAGTGGGAACCCAGTACGGAAGCGACCTGCAACGGGTCCGCCACAAGAGTATCATGGAGGTGAAGGACCGGTGAAACATCGGGAACGAACTTACCCGCTATCTTGCGGATACGCTTCCAGATCTGAGCCAGAGGAGTTTCGGACGTAATTGTTGAGACATAAGATGCCCAACATTCATGTTTAGCCGTACGGATGGCCCTACGGGCCACCGCACTCGCTTTCCGAAAGAAAAGAAAAGAATCGGTCGTCTGCCTACGGCGGTGCCTCTTCCAGGCTGCACGCTTACAGCGGACAGCCCGAGCACAGTCTGCATTCCACCAGGGAACGTACTTCCATGGACCACGAGAGGAAGAGCGAGGGATAGAGCGGAGGGCAGCGTTGAAGACAGTGTCATGAAAAAGGAGGAGAGAGCGAGAGAGAGGCAGAAGGGAGAGGTCAGAGAGAGCAGCACTGAAGGTAAATAGGGTCCAGTCTGCCTTAGCAAACTGCCACCTAGGGAAAGAGAGGGAAGGGCGAAACGAGAAAAAGGAAACAAGGATAGGGAAATGATCACTTCCATGGAGGTCATCAAGAACCTGCCACGTGAAATCTAAGTAAAGAGAAGAAGAGCAGAGAGAAAGATCAAGACAAGAAAGGATGCGAGTCCGAGAGTCCAAATGAGTGGGCTCACCAGAATTCAGAAGAGACAGGGAAGAAAGGAGGAGAAACGGCTCAAGAAGGCGACCCCGGGTATTCGTCAGAACATCACCCCAAAGAGAATGACGACAATTGAAGTCACACAGCGTGAGCACAGGCTCCGGCAAGGAGTCTAGGTGTTTCAAATCAGGAAGAGAAAGCGGGACACTCGGGGGGAGATAAATGGAACAAACTGTGTACCATTTCCCCACAAAGATACGAGCAGCAGAACAATGGAGAGGCGAAGGAAAAAGTAAAGGAACAAAGGGAACATCAGCACGAATCAAGAGAGCAGAAGAATTAAAAGCCCCAGCAACGGCTGGGGGGGGGGGGGAGAGAAAGGAATAGCCACGAAAACGACCAGGACGAGCACCAAGCATCAGCTCCTGGAGACAGACACAAAGGGGCGAAAACCGCGAAATCAGAAGTTGGAGTTCGAGGAAATTGGCGTAATAACCTCGAACGTTCCATTGAAGAATGGACAATGACGAGAAGAGAAAGAACAAAAACAGAGAACAAGGAAGAAACAAAGGCGAAAGAGCAACAGAGCACGTTAAAGAATATCAGGGTCGGGATCAGGGTCAGCAAAGTCAGGGTTAGGGGGCATGGGTAAACTGAGCAAAGACGGAGGGAAGGAAACGGGAGAACAGATCAGAGGTGGGCGGGCGGAGTCCGGAGGAGGAGGAGGAAGAGGAGGAGACAACGGAGAGGATCAGTCAAGGACAGCAGCATGAAGAGGAGGGGTAGAAAGAGGGGTGCGTACCTCAGCAAGGGCAGCAACCGAGAGGGAAGCGGGGGCTAAAGAAACCTCCATAGCAGGAACAGGGGGCGCAACCACCGAAATGGGAGGGGAAGGTGCGAGAGAGGCAGAAGTAGGGGCCGAGGAAGAAAGTGAAACCTTCTTACCCGCCGGGGAGGAGGAAGGAGAGGAGCCAGGTTTACGCTTCTGACGTAAAGAGACAGGTGTCCCAGCAACCACGTACTGGGCAACGGATTCTAGCGTCTCAACAGGAGAAGCTGAACGAGAGCACACATGACGGCCGTTTGGAGAGCGATGGACTTCAGCCCGCACCGACAGGCGGCGGGGAGAGTCAAGGAGACTGAGGGGAAGGATGGGAAGGAGGAACGGAGGGAGACGAGGAAGAAGACACAGGAGACACGACAGACCGGGTAGAAAGAAGGGGAACCCCAGACAGAGGACCAGGAGGTGGATCCTTCGGGAGAGAACCCAAAGGAACAGAGGAGGGGGCAATGGGCGTATCAGGGTCCAAGGCCCGGAAACGGTTGTGAGTCTGAGGAAGGTGGGAAGGACGAGGAGAGGAAGAGCGCAACACGCGAGCGTAAGAGATATTAGCATAAGGCAGGAGCCGGCGAACCTGGCGTCTCGCCTCAGGAAAAGATAAACGTTCCCGGTGCTTCAAGTTGAGGACGGCTGCCTCAAGCTTGTAATGGACACACGCACGGGAGATGGTAGGATGGGCCTCACCGCAGTTGAGGCAACGAGCCTGGGGAGAAGTGCACTCCGACTTAGAGTGACCTTCGCCACCACACAAAGAACAGAGAGAGACAGTCCCGGAGCAGCGGAGGGCAGCATGCCCATACCTCCAGCACTTGTTGCAGAGCCGAGGAGAAGGAATGTATTCCTGGACAGAGCACCTGGCACCAGCAAGAATGACAGAGGGTGGAAGGGTCCTACCATCAAAGGTAATCTTCACAACCCGGAGGGGTTGACGGCGACTACCACGAGGGGGACGAGTAAACGTGTCCACCTGGAGAATAGAATGGCCATGGGCAGCAAGGATATGTCGAATATCGTCGTGGCAGTCGCGCAGGTCCCGAACACCGTTCGCAACATGGGGCGGGAGCAAAATAGTGCCAACACTGGCATTCAACTGAGCGTTCTTCGAGACCCGAACAGGGGTCTCGCCAAGGCAGGATAAGGCAGCCAAGCAGGAAGCAGCATCCTGAGAAGGAGCAGCAACGACACATGTAGTGAGACGAGTGGGGTTGAAAGCAATGGAGGCATCCACGGAATCAACGAGATGTCGATGGAGGGAGAAATCGTCAGGAGGCGCAGAATCAAGAGGGAGGAGATCAAAATATTTGGCCCATGAAGCGGGACCAAACAAGGCTTGATAGGTAGCAGAACTGGAAGGAACCGAGCGAGGGCGGCCGTGACGAGGACGGCGGTGAGAACCCCCAGAGAGAGAGAGGTTAAAAGGCGCAGTAGTTACAACTCGAGAAGGAGCCGCGCCAGGGGACGAGGTAGTCACCACTGGGGGCTTGGGGCTCGACCCAACCACAGAGGAGGGAGGGGAGCCAGGGGAAGGAGTCAGAGAGGCCAAAGGAGGAGCAAGGTCGGGGCCCAATGCAGCGGAGGCTACAGAGCCCGGTCTTCCAACACGGACTGACTCGGGGGCTTGGTCGCCCACCCCACGAGCCTGAGAAGGTAAACCAGAAACAGCCGAAACAGGGGTCATCATCATTACGAAAAGAAAAATTCATTCACGAATGTGCCCCCACACCCACCATGGAGCCACAATTAGAGGCAGGACACCCAACAAGAAGCTATCGCCGATCTTGCCGGGGCCTCCTAGGGGTGCGTCGTGAGTATATGCCCCACAAACGCCACCTTAAGAAACCGACAGTCCGTCGAGATCGGGTTCAGTGACGAAAGGGGGATTGACAATAAAAGGTTCCCCTCGCTCTCGACGTCGGGTACTACAGTTCTACGGGTGCAAGAGTATGCCTCCTCAAGCACCCGGGCGTCAAAATAGAAGAAGTCCAAGGGAAGAACCAGAACAAGCAAAAGGTCGGCAGGAAACGGCAAGCAGATAGGAGAAGAGGGGGGGGGGGGAGAAAAATGAAACAGAAGGAAAAGGAAAAGGTGCCCAGCAGAATTGGAGCGGACGGCAGCAGGAGCACAAGGCTAGAAAAGGACAGAGGACTGTCCCAAGGAGCATCACACTCCGGCAGCCACCCACTAAGCCCCCACACGGCAACAACGAGCTGAGCGGGGAGGGGGGGGGGTGCACAATAAACTAGCTGCCTCCGGTGGCAACAAGCAATCATTGACTCTTGGAGACAAGACACAAAGCAATGAACATTGAAATCAGAAGTTGTAGTTCAGGAAAACTTACAAAGAAACCACGAATATTTAATTGAAGAATAGACATGCTAAGCGTCATTTTATAAAAAGATAGTTTATAGTTACAAAACACGCGTCAGTTTATAATTAAAAATTAGGCTTCAGTTTATTTAAAAATGCATCAGTTTATAATTAAAAGAAGCATTCGTCAGTTTATATTAAAAACATTTTGAGTCGGTTTAAAACTAGAAAATGCATCAGTTTATAATTAAAAGAGCACGAGTCAGTTGTCATTGCTGAGGGTAGAATCCTGCAGTGTAGTAACCTCTTACGTTGTATCCATTCTCGTCATATATTGAATATCGATGACTTGGTCTGTAAGATTCACTGGAGTTGCTTAACAAGGAAGCTCCATACTTTATGACAGTGGAGTATTCTTGAGGTATACTGACGTTTTCTTTACAAGGTTGAGGAATATCACCATAGTGGAGCGAAAATGGGTCGGCCTTAGTAATGCTCGACTGGGTATTCTGGACTCTTGAGGTACAAGGCATGTACGTTTCCTTGGCGGAAGGCCAAAGGCATCTGCGCTTAGAGGGATTCACTTCTATGGCTTCTGGCATCTGACAGTCAAGCCATTCTTCCTTTATTTGTCGATGTTTTTCTTCTTTATCCCTTTCTTCAATTGAATACCACTTCACTTGGGTATTCTGGACTCCTGAGGTATAAGGCATGTACGATTCCTTGGAGGAACGCCAAAGGCATCTGCGCTTAGAGGGATTTACTTCTATGGCTTCTGGCATCTGACACTCAAGCCATTCTTCCTTTACTTGTCGATGTTTTTCTTCTTTATCCCTTTCTTCAATTGAATACCACTTCACTTGGGTATTCTGGACTCCTGAGGTATAAGGCATGTACGATTCCTTGGAGGAACGCCAAAGGCATCTGCGCTTAGAGGGATTCACTTCTATGGCTTCTGGCATCTGACAGTCAAGCCATTCTTCCTTTACTTGTCGATGTTTTTCCTCTTTATCCCTTTCTTCAATTGAATACCAAATCTTGTGAAAAGGTAAAAAATTATTATTTCTTGCGGTACTACGGTACCCCAAGAAATTTTCTTGCTTCGTTCTTCTACGGGACTTGATTGGTTCCATTCTAGGTGTAGAAGTAGGTTTAGAAAGATCATGGGCTTCTGGTATCCTGTAGTCTAGTATTTTCTCCTCTACTTGTCGACGCTTTTTATTTTCTTTATCACTAGAATACCAAATTTTCTGTAAAGTTGTAAAATTATTTTCTGACTGGTTTCTACGGTACTCGCTTGATTCCATTCTATGAGAAGTTGAACCGTCTGGATATGTTCAGTCTGTGGAAGGTGACCTGAAGATTAATTATTTAAAACTGAAAATTGTAAAGTTGTAACCTAATCTCACCTGTTACCTTCAGTTTTAATAAGACTGCAAAGTACCTATTGACTCAGACGAGGAAGCTCATACCTATATCACACCAAACTCATTTATGTATTAGACTACGTAGTGTATGTATGGGGCAAGTAACAAAAGTAGCAGCAAGTCATCCAAAGTAAATATATATAATTTGTTCTATAAATTGACAGGGTCCCGATATTACAGTCGGGTTCGTTCTCGACTCGCAATCGTGAATTCAGGATTCGAATCCCATGCGGGACAAAAATGGTTGGGCGCATATGCTAACTCCTAATGCCTCTGTTCACGTGGCTGTAAATATGTACCCAGGAGTTAGTCGGCTTGTTATGGAGTTGAATCCTGGGGAGAGTCAGTAATTCGACCCCTGGGGACCTCGACATAAGCCTAACGTATATATACACTGGCTGCCTGTCCCCCAAAACAATGTATTATTATTGTTATTATTGTTATTATTATTATTATTATTATTATTATTATTATTATTATTATTATTAACCCTCTTTTAAAACTGGCATTTTATCAGCACTGTTTTGACGATCTTACCTTTTGCTAAGATCTTACCCTAGTTCTCTACAACTAAGACTTGTGCTATGCACAAGTCTTAGTTGTAGAAACTTGAAGCCATGATTGGTGACCCAGGACGACACTGCATCAATCGCTAGTTGAAGCCGCCACAGGAGAAAAGGCGGATCAACACCATGACAACAGAGAGTAAGCTCGTCAACATTGAGCTGAGAAAATGACATAGGTAAGGAAGGAAAGAACACTATTGAGAGCAACCGAGCAACCATGAAAGAGAGTAGCGCTCAGAACACTACCTTGGGTACTACCTCGTAGTGTCGAAAAGTGGCAGATAACGCGGTACCAAGGCTCGCTCTAAAGGAACGACTAGAGAGGAAGCGTTGGAGGAAGAGAGGGAGATTACCATGAAGGCCAAAATAACGGAGCTAGGACAGAATATGGTATGTCCAGGCGGTATCATACACCTTTTCCAGGTTTAAGATCAGGAAGAGAAAGCAGGACATTAAGGGGAGAAATGAAACTGACTGTATACCATTAATCACAAAGATACGGGCCGCATAACACTGAATATGCAACTGAAAAAGTAGGGGAACGTAGGTACTATCATGATGGATCAAGAGAGCAGTAGTGTTATGGGTCCCAGCAAAAGCAGGAGTGGGGGGAGAGAAAGGAATAACCACGGAAGTGACCAGGACGAGTGCTAACTATCGGCGTCTGGAGACAGACACAAAGTGGTTAAAACTGCATGGTAAGAAGTTGGAGTTCATGGAAGTTGGCACAAAAACCACGAATATTCAATTGAAGAATAGACATTGTCAAAAACAGAGATAAGGAAGAAACTAAGGCAAACAACGCAGACTAAGATAGATCAGGATCAGTGAAATCAGGGTTACGAGGCATATGCAAATCTAGTAAAGACGATGGAGTCAAGAGAGCGGAAGGATGGACCAGAGGCGGACTGACAGGCCTGAGTGGGAGGAGTCATTGAGGAAAGGCGGTCAAGGGAATCAAAGGAAGGAAGGACAAACAGGGGAGTGCACTGGAGCAAGAACAGCATCCGAGAGAGACTCGGGGACCTCAATAGCTGCGACAGGCGACTCCGCCACTGAAATGGGAGAGGATGCAGGGACAGATTCGGAAGGTGAAGAATATAGCGATGCCGTCTTACCCACCAGGGAGGAAGAAGGAGAGGAGAGGAGCCAGGTTTACATTTCTCACGCAGAGAGACAAGCATATCAACAGCAATGTACTGGGCGATAGCCTCTACAGTCTCAAGAGGAGAAGGAGAATGAGAGCTAACAACACGAAGATTGCCGGGAGGAGGATGGACAACGGCCTGGACAGAAAGGCGTTGTAGAGGGCCAAAAGACAGAGGGAAGGGCTGAAAAGGAGGATTTGGGTGAAAAGGAAAGGGGGACACAGAAGACAGGGAAGACTGTGAAGGAAGGAAAGATACTCCAGACGGAGAACCAGGAGGAAGACCCTCTGGACCTCTCTCCTATGCCCAGAAAGCATAGGAGCAGGCGAGGTGGTGGTAAAAGTGTTGGAGTCTATGGCCTGGAAACAGTTGAGAAACTGAGAAAGTGGGAGAGGGCGAGGAGAAGTGGATCGCAACACACGAGCGTAAGACATGCCAGAGGAAGAGGGGAAGATGGCAAACCTGGCGTCACGCCTCAGGAAAAGATATACGATCGTAATTTTTCAAATTGAGAATGGCTTCCTCAAATTTGTAGTGCACACATGCGCAGAAGACAAGATGGGCGTCACTGCAATTGATGCAGTGAGCTTGGGTAGAGGAGCACTCCGTCTTAAAATGACCAGAATGTCCACACAAGGGGGGGATACACACCCCTCACTTGTGCACTTGATGGGACCATGCCCAAATCTCCAGCACATCTTCTGTGCCAGGTATGTACGACGGGCTCACCAAAGCCCGTTCTGCTTGGAACTTTTTGTTCCGTGTAGCTGAATCTAGAAGATCATCTCCAGCAGCTATTGCAGAGGCGAGGAGAGGGGATGTACTCCTGTACAGAGCATCTGGCACCAGCAAGAATTACGGAAGATGTAAGGGACCTACTATAAAAAGTGATCTTAACTGTGGGAAGAGTCTGACGACCACCACCACGAGAGGGTCGCGTGAATATATCAATCTGGATAGAATGACCTTGGGCCTCGAGAATATTTTTTATTTCCTCGAAGCAGTCTTTCAGTTCCCTATCACCAGTCGCAACATGGTACGACAGAATAACTGTGCCAATGCTGCCAAATGCTGACATTTAACCCGATATTATTGGAGATCCGAACAGAGGGGTCTCTAATGCATGACAACGTAGCAAAGCAGTCAGCCGCTTCCCGAGAATTCGTGCAATGACATGTACCAGTAAGGGTGGGGTTGAAAGTGACAAAGGTATCCACCGAATCAACTAGGTGTTTATGGAGGAATAAATCGTCAGGACGTGTAGGATAAACATGAGAGCAAAATACTTAGTTCACTTAGCAGGACCAAACAAATCTTGGAATGTATTAGATCGGGAAGGAATCGTGTACATACAAGTGCGGAGGTGACGGCCCGGAGCACCTCCATAAGGGGATGGGGAGTTATCTCACATACCTGGTTGATACCTGGTTGATGGGGTTCTGGGAGTTCTTCTACTCCCCAAGCCCGGCCCGAGGCCAGGCTTGACTTGTGAGAGTTTGGTCCACCAGGCTGTTGCTTGGAGCGGCCCGCAGGCCCACATACCCACCACAGCCCGGTTGGTCCGGTACTCCTTGGAGGAATAAATCTAGTTTCCTCTTGAAAATGTCCACGGTTGTTCCGGCAATATTTCTTATGCTTGCTGGGAGGACGTTGAACAACCGCGGACCTCTGATGTTTATACAGTGTTCTCTGATTGTGCCTATGGCACCTCTGCTCTTCACTGGTTCTATTCTGCATTTTATTCCATGTCGTTCACTCCAGTACGTTGTTATTTTACTGTGTAGATTTGGTACTTGGCCCTCCAGTATCTTCCAGGTGTATATTATTTGATATCTCTCTCGTCTTCTTTCTAGTGAGTACATTTGGAGGGCTTTGAGACGATCCCAATAATTTAGGTGCTTTATTGCGTCTATGCGTGCCGTATATGTTCTCTGTATTCCCTCTATTTCAGCAATCTCTCCTGCTCTGAAGGGGGAAGTGAGTACTGAGCAGTACTCAAGACGGGACAACACAAGTGACTTGAAGAGTACAACCATTGTGATGGGATCCCTGGATTTGAAAGTTCTCGTAATCCATCCTATCATTTTTCTGGCTGTCGCAATATTTGCTTGGTTATGCTCCTTAAACGTTAGGTCGTCAGACATTATTATTCCCAAATCCTTTACATGCTGTTTTCCTACTATGGGTACATTTGATTGTGTTTTGTACTCTGTATTATGTTTAAGGTCCTCATTTTTACCGTACCTGAGTACCTGGAATTTATCACTGTTAAACATCATGTTATTTTCTGATGCCCAGTCGAAAACTTTATTAATATCAGCTTGAAGTTTTTCAATGTCCTCAGCCGAGGTAATTTTCATACTGATTTTTGTGTCATCTGCAAAGGATGATACGAAGCTGTGACTTGTATTTTTGTCTATATCTGATATGAGAATTAAGGAAAAGCAGCGGTGCAAGGACTGTACCCTGAGGTACAGAGCTTTTCACTGCACTTGGACTAGATTTTATATGGTTGGCAGTTACTCGCTGAGTCCTGTTTGACAGAAAACTGAGTATCCAGCGTCCTACTTTACCGGTTATTCCCATTGACATCCAGAGGAGGAGAATTCTCCTCCGCTTAATTCCATCCTCTACGCATCCCTCTCTCCATTTCTCTCAGCTTCCCTCCCTCCCTCCCATTCTTTCAACTTGCCTGCCTGCCTGCCTACCGTTCTCACAGCTTATCACTCATTAATATTCAACTTCCCTCCCCCCCACATTCTCTCAACTTCTCTCGCCCCCCCCACATTCTCTCAACTTCTCTCCCCCCCCACATTCTCTCAACTTCTCCCCCCCCCCACATTCTCTCAACTACCCTCCCTCCCCCCTCATTCTCTCAACTTCCCTCCCCCACCTCATTCTCTCAACCTCCCTCCCCCCTCCACCTCATTCTCTCAACTTCCCTCCCCCCTCCACCTCATTCTCTCAACTTCTCTCCCCCCCCCCACCTAATTCTCTCAACTTCCCTCCCCCTCCCCCACCTCATTCTCTCAACTTCCCTCCCCCCCCCCCACCTCATTCTCTCAACTTCCCTCCACCACCACCTCATTCTCTCAACTTCCCTCCCCCACCACCTCATTCTCTCAACTTCCCTCCCACCACATTCTCTCAACTTCTCTCCCTCCCTCCCAACTTCCTTCCCTCCCTCCCTCATTCTCTCAGTTTACCGCCCTCTCATTCTCTCACCTTCCCTCACTCGATAACATTCTTTCAACTTCCCTTCCTTTCGAGGGTTGCATGGCACTCCCGAGACCTCTGTTTGCCTTATGTATCTAAAAGAATTAGATTCAGGAGTGAGCAGCAATATTGGCTAATTTATAGACAATGCGAACATTGGAAAGAATATATATATATATATATATATATATATATATATATATATATTTTTTCAGAAGACGATCACTTCAAGACGATCTAAATACCCTCTGTAATGGTCAAAAGACTGACAGATTCAGTTTAATGCTAACAATTGTATGGTTCTTAGGCTGGACAATGAGTTGCTACGTATCAGTTCGATGGTATTGAGATTGAACAGTCTAGTTGCATGAAGAGATCTATGGGGGGTCATTAGTAGTAGTAATTTAAAACTAAAAATTCAATGCATGTTCGAAATAAGGCAAACACGATACTGGGGTTTAATTCTATAAACGTTAGCAATGAAACCATTCTTCAGCTATTCCTAGTGCTTGTTAGGCCTTCATTTAGATTATGCAGTTCAGTTTTGGTCCGAGTTCAGTGAAGAATGAAATAAATCCTAGGAATTTTAAATCTTCCACATGAGGAGAGGGGAAGAGGAAGGTGGGAGACTGAGAGACGAAAGAAGAGCAGGGAGAGGGAAGGGGGTTACTGAGGGAGTGTGTTGAGGAAGAGGGGGGTGTGAAGAGAGGAGTGGGAGGGGCAGGGGGGGGGGGTGTTAAGAGAGGAGTTGGAGGGGGGTACAGGGAGGGACCACAGTGCAGCCTGGTACCCGCTCCAGGTTATTGTTTGGACAAACTCACAAACTAATACTTTGGTCGGGTCTCACTCCTGGTTTAATTTTCAGTAATGGTTTAAATAACTTTCAGGAAAAAATGGAAAACTAGAATTCAAATAAAGGAATTCCTTTCCTAACTAGCAGACCTTCAACTTGGCCATTCAATCAGAAGTTATCCAACGAGAAGGGACAACGAGTACTACACAACACGACAACAGTATACTTAATGTAGTGATGAAGACCACAAGTCTTCTGTTATACGGATCACAAAATACCACTGCTCACAAAAAGAGTGTCCTCGGGCAGCACTTTAACTCCACTACACCAGCAGTCCCTCTCTCACTCGCCCAACCCGTCCTCAACTCAAGTCCATTACATCCAGCGGTCGACCCCACAGACGCATTCATAAATTTTTACATGCTGTTCATTCAAAACGGGATTTTTTTTCAAATATAAATTAATGTTATTATATATTAGCATATTGTGCAAATATAGGCATAGGTTAGGTGTTTAGATTCTGTTGGCGATTATTTGTATTTCAACCCGTCCTCGACTCAAGTCCATTACATCCAGCGGTAGACCCCACAGGCGCATTCATAAATTTTAATATGCTGTTCATTCAAAACGGGAATTTTCTCAAGTATAAATTAATATTATCATATATTAGCATATTGTGCATATATAGGCATAGGTTAGGTTAGGTGTTTAGGTTCTGTTGGCGATTATTTGTATTTGTAGTACGTGGGTGAAGCATTTATAGCGTTGTGATTCGAACAAAATTCGTCAGCGAAACACTTGTTCCGGATATGTTCGAACGTCAGCAGTTGCGAGTCGTGTGTAAACCGCTTTTCATTCATAAACAGGGGGTTTGGCGGGTGCATGGAATCACTTTTGGATCTTTGTTTGGAGGACGGGCTGACTCTCAACTGATGACGTTCGAACACTTCCAGAACAAGTGCTTCACTGACGACGTTTGATCAAACCCAGCCCGTCCTCCAAACAAAGATCCAAAAGTGATTCCATGCACCCGCCAAACCCCCTGTTTATGAATGAAAAGCAGTTTACACACGACTCACAACTGCTGACGTTCGAACATATCCGGAACAAGTGTTTCACTGACGAGTTTTGTTCGAACCACATCGCTATAAATGCTTCACCCACGTACTACAAATGCAAATAATCGCCAACCGAACCTAAATACCTAACCTATCCTAACCTATGCCTATATATGCACAATATGCTATTATAATATTAATTTATATTTGAGAAAATTCTTGTTTTGAATGAACAGCAAGTTAAAATTTATGAATGCGTCTGTGGGGTCGACATCTGGATTTAATGGACTTGAGTCGAGGACGGGTTGTGAGAGTCGTGTGTAAACCGTTCTTCATCCATAAACAGGAGGTTTGGCGGGTGGATGGAATCACTTTCGGGTATTCGTTTGGAGGACGGGCTGCACTCCACAACACCAGCTGTCTCCCTCTCACTCGCCACTTGTCCATCGAACATGTTCCAACACTTCTCCCAAAGTTTCGTAAATAACCCCTAATACTAGTTCACACGGCTCTCATTCATATTTTTTTTAAGATCAATATAAATCAAGTCACAATATTTATGTTGATAAGTTTTTTTACGGTAATCAGGCAATATATATATATATATATATATATATATATATATATATATATATATATATATATATATATATATAATATGTTGTACCTAGTAGCCAGAATGCAGTACTCGGCCTACTATGCAAGGACCGATTTGCCTAATATGCCAAGTTTTCCTGAATTTATATATTTTTCGTTTTTCTTCTTATGAAATGATAAAGCTATCCATTTAATTATGTATGAGTAAAGTTCTTTTAATTTGAGTTAAAACTAAAGTAGATATATGACCGAACATAACCAACCCTACCTAACCTAACTACCTCCTATTTTAACTTAACCAAAACTAACATAACTAAGGTGATAATTTATGTTCTTATCATAATACAATAATAATATCTTAACACAATACAATAATAATATTTCAAATAAACCAATTGGAAACAATATTTTGAAAATAACGAAAATCACTATTTTCGTTATTTTCTATAACGAAAATAGTCTATTTAAAAAGAAGACTATTTTGAAAATAGTCTTCTTTGTTTTATAGAATATGATCAGGTCTATGTTTTGGTCAGGAATAGTGCTTTTTACTCCTTTACGAATTATTTCCTTCATTATTCTTTCTTCTTTTTTATGTTCAATATGCATAATAAGGCACTATGCTTCACTAAAAAAAAAGAAGAAGAAAGAATAATGAAGGAAATAATTCATAAAGGAGTAAAAAGCATTATTCCTGACCAAAACATAGACCTGATCATATTCTATAAAACAAAGAAAACTACTGATCTCCTTATTAAAAACAGGCCGAAGCTGACGGAGAACCCTTTAACGCAGTCAAGCGTTGTATACACGTACACTTGCCCCCACGAAGGATGTAACCTTCAATCTAAGTACATAGGTATGACGTCGACCAAGATGACGAGGCGTTTGACCAGTCATCTTCAATCCGGTGCTCCCAAGAATCACATGAGACAAGCCCATGACATCACCCTAAAAAGAGAAATGTTGAACAAAAATACCTGTATAGACAAAACCCAAGATGTAAGAAGATTACAAATTCTTGAAGCAATTCACATAAAAATAGAACAACCTACCATGAACACCCAAATCACGGAACTATTTACTCTACCCACTATGAGAGTAAGGTCAAGACCAGAATATAACGATGCCAACACAGAAGACACTGCTCAACATAACAGGCCTATTACACCTGATTAATCATTTTATGTGCTTCGTCCCCAATTTATCCCCTATGTATCCCCCTTTGTCTTTACCTTTATTGTACTTGTTTATCACCTGACCCCGTACTTGTATAAATAACAGAGTTTTGTAATTCCTTTCACTTGAGAATGAACCATGGAGGTTCGAAACGTTGTGCAAATTGTATAAATAAGTGTAATACATTCTATAGTAATTCACTTTTTTCTTCACCTTGAAATAACGAAAATGAGTTTTGGAGAACTCCTCTTTCAGCTAAGCCCTGATGCTAGGAAAATAATTAGAGGGATAGAAGCTCTAAAGCAGAAGATAGTAAATACTGAATATACAGTCATATTCAATGAGACATGTTTAAAAGAAAACCTACTGCCAGTATTCACCAATATATATATATATATATATATATATATATATATATATATATATATATATATATATATAAATAAATATATATATATATATATATATATATATATATATATATATATATATATATATATATATATATGTCGTACCTAGTAGCCAGAACGCACTTCTGAGCCTACTATGCAAGGCCCGATTTGCCTAATAAGATAAGTTTTCCTATATTAATATATTTTCTCTAATTTTTTTCTTATGAAATGATAAAGCTACCCATTTCATTATGTATGAGGTCAATTTTTTTTTATTGGAGGTAAAATTAACGTAGATATATGACCGAACCTAACCAACCCTACCTAACCTAACCTATCTTTATAGGTTAGGTTAGGTTAGGTAGCCGAAAAAGTTAGGTTAGGTTAGGTAGTCGAAAAACAATTAATTCATGAAAACTTGGTTTATTAGGCAAATCGGGCCTTGCACAGTAGGCTGAGAAGTGCGTTCTGGCTACTAGGTACGACATATATATATATATATATATATATATATATATATATATATATATATATATATATATATATATATATATATATATATATATATATATATATATATATATATATATATATATATATATATATATATATATATATATATGTCGTACCTAATAGCCAGAACGCACTTCTCAGCCTACTATTCAAGGCCTGATTTGCCTAATAAGCCAAGTTTTCATGAATTAATGTTTTTTCGTCTACCTAACCTACCTAACCTAACCTAACCTAGCTTTTTTTGGCTACCTAACCTAACCTTACCTATAAATATAGGTTAGGTTAGGTTAGGTAGGGTTGGTTAGGTTCGGTCATATATCTACGTTAATTTTAACTCCAATAAAAAAAAATTGACCTCATACATAGAGAAAAGGGTTGGTTTATCATTTCATAAGAAAAAAATTATAGTAAATATATTAATTCAGGAAAACTTGGCTTATTAGGCAAATCGGGCCTTGAATAGTAGGCTGAGAAGTGAGTTCTGGCTACTAGGTACGACATATATATATATATATATATATATATATATATATATATGTCGTACCTAGTAGCCAGAATGCACTTCTCGGCCTACTATGCAAGGCCCGATTTGCCTAATAAGCCACGTTTTCCTGAATTAATATATTTTCTCTATTTTTTTTCTTATGAAATGATAACGCTACCCATTTCATTATGTATGAGGTCAATTTTTTTTTATTGGAGTTAAAATTAACGTAGATATATGACCGAACCTAACCTAACCTACCCTGAGGTGCTTTCTGGACTTAGCGTCCCCGCGGCCCGGTCGTCGACCAGGCCTCCTGGTTGCTGGACTGATCAACCAGGCTGTTGGACGCGGCTGCTCGCAGCCTGACGTATGAGTCACAGCATGGTTCATCAGGTATCCTTTGGAGGTGCTTATCCAGTTCTCTCTTGAACACTGTGAGGGGATTGCCAGTTATGCCCCTTATGTGTAGCAGAAGCGTGTTGAACAGTCTCGGGCCTCTGATGTTGATAGAGTTCTCTCTCAGAGTATCTGTTGCACCTCCGCTTTTCAACGGGGGTATTCTGCACATCCTGCCATGTCTTCGGGTCTCATGTGATGTAATTTCTGCGTGCAGGTTTGGGACCAGCCCCTCTAATACTTTCCACGTGTAAATTATTATGTATCTCTCCCGCCTGCGCTCAAGGGAGTACAGATTTAGGCTCTTTAGTCGGTCCCAATAGTTTAGGTGTTTTACTGAGTGGATTCTAGTAGTAAAGGATCTCTGCACGCTCTCCAGATCAGCAATTTCTCCAGCTTTGAAAGGGGCTGTCATTGTGCAGCAGTACTCCACTCTAGAGAGCACAAGCCTTTTGAAAAGTGTCATCATCGGTATAGCATCTCTAGTGTGAAAAGTTCTTGTTATCCAACCTGTCATTTTTCTTGCAGTTGTGACTGATACTTTATTGTGTTCTTTAAAGGTAAGGTCTTCCGACATGAGTACACCCAGATCCTTTACATTGCCTTTACGTTCTATGTTATGATTTGCCTGAGTTTTGTACGTGGTTTCCGTTTTTATATTTTCATTTTTTCCATAGCGCATGAGCTGGAACTTATCTTCGTTAAACACCATATTATTTTCTGTAGCCCATAGAAAGACCTGATCTACATCTGACTGGAGGTTTGCCGTGTCCTCTATGTTGCCTACTCTCATGAAGATCCTAGTGTCATCTGCAAAGGATGATACAGTACTATAGGTTGTGTTCTTGTCTATGTCCGATATGAGGATGAGAAAAAGTACTGGAGCAAGCACAGTACCCTGGGGGACGGAGCTCTTCACGGTTGATGGGCTGGATTTTATTTTGTTGACTATTACACATTGGGTTCTGTTGGTCAGGAAATTGTAGATCCATCTGCCTATTTTTCCGGTAATTCCTTTTGAACGCATTTTATGTGCAATAACGCCATGGTCACATTTATCAAAAGCTTTTGCGAAATCTGTGTAAATTACATCAGCGTTTTGTTTGTCTTCCATAGCATCTAATGCCATATCATAGTGGTCCAGAAACTGCGACAGGCAAGAGCGCCCTGTTCTGAAACCATGTTGTCCGGGGTTATGGAGATGCTGTGATTCCATATATTTTGTGATCTTACTTCTTAGCACTCTCTCAAAATTTTTTATAATGTGCGATGTTAGTACTATCAGTCTGTAATTTTTTGCCTCTGCCTTATTTCCTCCTTTATGAAGTGGTGCTATCTCTGCTGTTTTTAGTATATCAGGAATAACGCCAGTATCTAGGCTTTGTCTTCACAGAATGTGGAGGGCCTGCGATAATGTTTTTTTTCAGTTCTTGATGAATATGGAGTTCCAAGAATCCGGGCCTGGTGCAGAGTGCATAGGCATACTGTTTATGGCTTCTTCAAAATCCAGTGGGGATAGGGTGACGTCTGATATATGATTTGATGTTGGTACCATATCCATGAAAAATTCATTTGGGTTATCAATCTTTAGTGCGTTTAATGGCTCACTGAAAACAGAGTCGTACTGCTTCCTCAGTAGCTCGCTCATTTCTTTGTTGTCATCGATGAAAGTCCCATCTCCCTTTCGCAGGGGCCCGATACTAGATGTGGTTTTTTATCTTGATTTTACATAGGAGAAAAAATATTTCGGATTTCTCTCTATTTCACTGATGGCCTTTTCCTCTCTTTGCTTCTCCTGGGTTTTGTATGATTCTTGTAGCTTGCGTTCAATTGTTTCTATTTCTTTACCTAACCTTCTTCGCCGTTCTTGAGATAGGGTGCGATTCTCAAGTTGTTCCGCGATTCGTTTTCTTCGCCTATATAGGGAACGACGTTCCCGTTCCAATCTGCATCTCTTCCTCTTTTTTCTTTGGGGTATGCGGTTTGAACATATTTCTAGTGCTACTGAGCTTATTTTTTCCAGGCACTGGTTCAGGTTTGCATTTTCTAGCTGTTCTTCCCAGTTTATTTCTGTGAAGTCCTGGTTTATTTGCTCCTAGTTTATCTGTTTATTATTGAAATTCAATTTGCTGAAATCTCCTCCACCGGGAATCTGGACTGGTTTTGAAGGTCTACTCCCCATGGTTGTCATAACTTCAATTAAGTTGTGATCTGAGTAACAGGTATTTGTAATCATTATGTTCCTGATCAATTCATCATTATTAGTGAAAATGAGGTCCAGCGTGTTCTCCTTCCTAGTTGGTTCTACTATTTGCTGGTTTAAGGCAAACCTGTCACACAACTGTAGCAGGTCATTTGCATGTGCCTGTTCATTTAGGCTAGTTCCTGGTATTCTTTCTGATATTACTGTATTAGCCAGGTGCTTCCATTTCAGGTGCCGTAGGTTGAAGTCTCCAAGCAGGATGATGTTCGGAGCTGGATTTGTGAGGTTTTCCAAGCAGTGTTCTATTTTCATTAGTTGGTCTTTAAACTGCTGAGGGTTTGCCTCCGGTGACTTATATACAAGGACAATAACTACATTTAGAATCTCTATTTTGATTATCAGCACTTCCACCATATCATTTGAGGTGTTTAGCAGCTCAGTACAGATGAGTGTGTCTTTGATGTAGAGGCTGACCCCACCCTGAAGCCGGTGTTTCCTATCACATCTGAAAAGATTGTACTCTGAGATCCATATTTCACCATCATTGTAGTCCTTTGTGTAGGTTTCTGTTAGGGCTGCAAACACTGCATTTGCCTCATGAAGGAGATCATCAATAAAGTGAACTTTGTTGGATTTGCGTGTTTTTATACCCTGGATGTTGGCAAATATAAATGATGTTATCGTGTTAGTGGAAGTGCTGGATGCCTTACTTGGTGATAATATCTGAGGCTCTGGTAAGGAGGCTACTGTGTTTGGGGTCCAGGGTGTGTTGTTTTGAAAGTGATTCGTCCAGTTTTGGCAGTAGAACGGGTGTTGTGTGGTGTAGCACCTGTGTGCTTGTTGATAGTTTGTATTCCAGTCTTGTGGGTATCTCCCTTCCCCTCTGTAATCCTGTAGTGGTTCCATCTGACTGTTCGTCTCTCTTATATTTATTACTCTGTTTCTGCCTTCCTCTAAAAAATTTCCAGTAGTGTCAAATTGATCTTCCCGTCTATAACGCTGTGTACCTCTCACGTGGAATTCCGGACACTGAAGATTGTAGCATTTTTTGTCCCTAATTGAAAATTGACATAATTTAGGGTGGAAGTATCTACACCCTGTTCCAAAACGGCATGTACCCCTCGCCAACATTTTCCTGCATTTTCGAGGATGCAGAAAATGGCATTTTTCTCCTAATTTTCCATATTTGCATATTTCTTTAGCGTAGAATTTGCAAATGTGTTCCGGTTTTGCGTTTTTCAAGGTATTTATATCTGTGTCTGTCTTGTCTACCTCTTTATTGGAGCCATCACCGTCTTTCGTCCCAATTCCTTCATTTATGCACTGTCTCACTGTTGCTCTCATCGTTTATATTACCTGGCTCTGCAATATTGCTGTTATTTTGTACCACAATACCCTCTTCCTCCACACTACTGCTGCGGTTCTCTAAACTATCTGTTCCTGAGTTTTGGTCGTTATCCAATGTTATCTTTTCCCAGTTCACATATATCACTGGTAACTTGTCTGTGAATGATAATCTCTGTGACTCGGGAATGTTTTTCATCAGATTAGTTATGTTCTCTAACATTAATCTGTCCTCTTTGCAAACCCAGTAAATTCCTTGCCTTTTTATGCATCCTGGGGATACTTCTGTGCAGCCGAGGTAAAATCTTATGTTACAGATGCAACACGTTACGCCTACATTACGTAACCCTATCTTTATAGGTTAGGTTAGGTCAGGTTAGGTGGGTAAGGTAGCCGAAAAAGTTAGGTTAGGTTAGGTTAGGTGGGTTAGGTAGTCGAAAAACAATTAATTCATGAAAACTTGACTTATTAGGAAAATCGTGCCTTGCATAGTAGGCTGAGAATTGCGTTCTGGCTACTAGGTACGACATATATATATATATATATATATATATATATATATATATATATATATATATATATATATATATATATATATATATATATATATATATATATATATATATTATTAAATATGACCGAAAAAGTAAGATTAATAATTCTAACACGAATTTTCTCAATCTTTCGTACATTACGCTTCACTGTTGGAGGTAAATCAAAAATCACTTCTCCAAAATTCATTTTTATTTCTTAGTCTGACGCGACACGGGCGCGTTTCGTAAAACTTATTACATTTTCAAAGACTTCACAAATACACAACTGATTAGAACTAGCGTTTCCCTGATTTTATATCTACATTTGAGTGAGGTGGGAAGGGTGATGTGGCATTACATTTGAGTGAGGACCAAGTCACTCTCCTAAATCTGGGCATAAACTGTCATGTTATGTCCAGACCGAGTGAAATGGCCCGGAAAGTAGAGTTGGAAATTCTGTTGGACGACATATTCGACCTCGAGACACAAAAGAAGGTCACTACCAAAGATACCTTACAAGCAGAACTTATTGCAGAAGGAGGAAAGAATCGAGGCAATTACAGAAGCACCATACTGTCCCCCGAGCTCAAAGCGGCAGCTAAAAGCCTTCGTGAGAACAAGGAGATAGTTGTCAGGAGAGGTGACAAGTCGCCAATATATGTCATTCTTAAAAAAGACGAATATCTGGCGAAAATGAACATCATACTCTCTGACCAAACTAAGTTCCAAAGGGTAACGAAGGACACTACAGCCGAATTAAAAGCAAAGGTCAACAAACTGATCGAAACTGTGAACGCCAAGAAATCCGGACTCCACCTGCCAAAGATCATTGGGGAATATAAACCTGGATATGCGTATGGAAATGTCAAGACGCACAAGCCTGGAAACCCACTTCGGCCAATCATTAGCCAGATACCCACACCCACGTACAGACTGGCGAAGCGACTCAACGGCCTGCTGACTCCTTATGTTCCTTGCGCCTTCAGCCTGAAGTCTCCAAAGGAATTTGTGGACTTACTGCGGGGCGCACGGGCCACAGGGATAAGAGCCTCGTTGGACGTAGAATCGCTGTTTACCAACGTACCTGTGGACGAGACAATCGGAATGATAGCTGACAGAGTGTATCGTGATCCAGCCTGTACTCCTCTTGACATGCCAGAAAGTATTCTGAGGAAACTACTCCAAGCTTGTACTAAAGAGGCACCCTTCTTGAGCCCGGATGGGCACATGTATAAGCAAGTAGATGGGGTCGCCATGGGTTCTCCCCTAGGTGTCCTGTTTGCAAACTTCTACATGGGTACCATCGAGCAAAAAGTCTTAGTCGACATGAACTTGAAACCGGCCATATACTGCAGGTATGTTGACGACATTTTTACACAGGTACCTGATGTCAGGCATCTGCAGGAGTTGAAGGAGGCATTTGAGCAGAGTTCCGTGCTGCGTTTCACTTACGAGACGGAAAAGGATGGG
>NC_091207.1:30885946-30915571 GCF_040958095.1 Procambarus clarkii
TTGAACCACCCCACCGCCGGCACTCGGATAGTAATCTTGGGCATAGCATTTTACCAAATCACCTCATTCTTTGGGGCACACGTGAGGAACACAAATGCGAACAAGCCTGAATGGTCCCCAGGACAATATGCAACTGAAAACTCACACCCCAGAAGTGACTCGAACCCATACTCCCAGAAGCAACGCAACTGGTATGTACAAGACGCCTTAATCCACTTGACCATCACGACCGGACATAATGAGGTGATAGCCAAGGCTATTTGAACCACCCCACCGCCGGCACTCGGATAGTAATCTTGGGCATAGCATTTTACCAAATCACCTCATTCTTTGGGGCACACGTGAGGAACACAAATGCGAACAAGCCTGAATGGTCCCCAGGACAATATGCAACTGAAAACTCACACCCCAGAAGTGACTCGAACCCATACTCCCAGAAGCAACGCAACTGGTATGTACAAGACGCCTTAATCCACTTGACCATCACGACCGGACATAATGAGGTGATAGCCAAGGCTATTTGAACCACCCCACCGCCGGCACTTCGCATTTGTGTTCCTCACGTGTGCCCCAAAGAATGAGGTGATTTGGTAAAATGCTATGCCCAAGATTACTATCCGAGTGCCGGCGGTGGGGTGGTTCAAATAGCCTTGGCTATCACCTCATTATGTCCGGTCGTGATGGTCAAGTGGATTAAGGCGTCTTGTACATACCAGTTGCGTTGCTTCTGGGAGTATGGGTTCGAGTCACTTCTGGGGTGTGAGTTTTCAGTTGCATATTGTCCTGGGGACCATTCAGGCTTGTTCGCATTTGTGTTCCTCACGTGTGCCCCAAAGAATGAGGTGATTTGGTAAAATGCTATGCCCAAGATTACTATCCGAGTGCCGGCGGTGGGGTGGTTCAAATAGCCTTGGCTATCACCTCATTATGTCCGGTCGTGATGGTCAAGTGGATTAAGGCGTCTTGTACATACCAGTTGCGTTGCTTCTGGGAGTATGGGTTCGAGTCACTTCTGGGGTGTGAGTTTTCAGTTGCATATTGTCCTGGGGACCATTCAGGCTTGTTCGCATTTGTGTTCCTCACGTGTGCCCCAAAGAATGAGGTGATTTGGTAAAATGCTATGCCCAAGATTACTATCCGAGTGCCGGCGGTGGGGTGGTTCAAATAGCCTTGGCTATCACCTCATTATGTCCGGTCGTGATGGTCAAGTGGATTAAGGCGTCTTGTACATACCAGTTGCGTTGCTTCTGGGAGTATGGGTTCGAGTCACTTCTGGGGTGTGAGTTTTCAGTTGCATATTGTCCTGGGGACCATTCAGGCTTGTTCGCATTTGTGTTCCTCACGTGTGCCCCAAAGAATGAGGTGATTTGGTAAAATGCTATGCCCAAGATTACTATCCGAGTGCCGGCGGTGGGGTGGTTCAAATAGCCTTGGCTATCACCTCATTATGTCCGGTCATGATGGTCAAGTGGATTAAGGCGTCTTGTACATACCAGTTGCGTTGCTTCTGGGAGTATGGGTTCGAGTCACTTCTGGGGTGTGAGTTTTCAGTTGCATATTGTCCTGGGGACCATTCAGGCTTGTTCGCATATATATATATATATATATATATATATATATATATATATATATATGTATATATATATATATATATATATATATATATATGTCGTACCTAGTAGCCAGAACTCACTTATCAGCCTACTATGCAAGGCCAAATTTGCCTAATAAACCAAGTTTTCATGAATTAATTGTTTTTCGACTACCTAACCTACCTAACCTAACCTAACCTAACTTTTTCGGCTACCTAACCTAACCTAACCTATAAAGATAGGTTAGGTTAGGTTAGGTAGGGTTGGTTAGGTTCGGTCATATATCTACGTTAATTTTAACTCCAATAACAAAAAATTGACCTCATACATAATGAAATGGGTAGCTTTATCATTTCATAAGAAAAAAATTAGAGAAAATATATTAATTCAGGAAAACTTGGCTTATTAGGCAAATCAGGCCTTGCATAGTAGGCTGAGAAGTGCGTTCTGGCTACTAGGTACGACATATATATATATATATATATATATATATATATATATATATATATATATATATATATATATATTGCTGTATACTGGCAGCAGGTTTTCTTTCAAACATGTTTCATTGAATATGACCGCATATTCTGTATTTATATTTTCTGGTTTAGGGCTTCTATCCCTCTAACTATTTTCTTAGCATCAGAGCTTAGTTGAAATAGGAGTTCTCCAAAACTCATTTTCGTACTTTTAAGGTGAAGAAAAGAAGTGATTTACTATAGAGTGTATTACACTTATTTAAACAATTTGCACAACGTTTCGAACCTCCATGGTTCATTCTCAAGTGAACAGATCTTACAATGCTGATTCATTTTATAGCCGCACTGGAGCAGGTGATAATACAATAAAGGTGAAAACATGAGGGGATACATAAGGGATAAATGTGAGGTGAAACATACAGGTAACTGCAGAAGGCTTATTGGCCCATACGAGGCAGCTCCTATCTAAACACAAAGATTAATCCAGTGTAATTGGCCAATTATGTTGGACATTGTCTTCTGTGTTGGCATCGTTATGTTCTGGTCTTGTCCTTACTCTCATGGTGAGTAGAGTAAATAGTTCCGTGATTTGGGTGTTCATGGTAGGTTGTTCTATTCTTATGTGAATTGCTTCAGGAATTTGTAATCTTCTTCCATCTTGGGATTTGTCTATTATGCAGGTATTCTTGTTTAACATTTCTCTTGTTAGAGTGATGTCATGGGCTTGTCTCATGTGATTCCTAGGGGCACTGGATTGAAGATGGCATGTCAAACGCCTCGTCAGCTTGGTCGACGTCATACCTATGTACTTAGATTGAAGGTTACATCCTTCGTGGGGGCAAGTATACATGTATACAACGCTTGGCTGCTGTAGAGGTTTCTCCGTCGGCATCGGGCTGTTTTTGATAAGGAGTTCGGAAGTCTTCTTGGTTTTGTAGAATATTATCAGGTTTATGTTTTGGTTAGGAGTAGTGCTTTTTACTCCTTTACGGATTATTTCTTTCATTATTCTTTCCTCTTTTATATGTTCACTGTGCATGGTTGATTTGTAATGTAATTTTATTATAGGTATTGTGGTTTCTGTTCTAGGTTCAGGATTATGCCAACGGTCCAAGTGTCTTCTTATAGCAGCGTTTATTTCCGCGTTGCTATATCCGTTGTTCATCAATACCTGAGCTACTCTTTCAAACTCTCTACTCACGTTGCTCCATTCAGAGCAGTGGGTAAGCGCTCGACGAATATAAGCATTGAGAACACTGGCTTTGTATCTTTGGGGGCACTCACTTCTACCGTTCAGGCATAATCCTATGTTGGTGGGCTTGGTATATACGTTGGTGCTTAAAGAGGTTCCTGTTTTTGTTATTAGTACATCCAGGAATGGCAGACTGTTATTTTTCACTATTTTCATGTGTAAATCGGAGTACTGACTCTCTCTCTCTAGATGTCTTTTTAGGTCAATTAGTTCATCTGAGTCTTTTACTATTACGAATATGTCATCTACATAACGGCAATATACAGTTGGTTTTTGTCTGCTACTGAAGACCCTGTCTTCGATGGTTCCCATATAAAAATTAGCAAATTAAACTCCTAAGGGGGAGCCCATTGCTACTCCGTCTATTTGTAAATACATGTCTCCTTGTGGACTGATGAAAGGGGCTTCCTTTGTACATGCTTCGAGAAGACTCTTCAAGTGTGGCTCAGGTATGTCTAGTTTGGGGGTGCTCTCGTCTCCGTATACTCTGTCCAGTATCATTCCTATGGTTGTGTCGACTGGGACGTTGGTAAATAGGGATTCAACGTCCAGGGATGCGATGATTCCATCGGGCAGGGTAGATTTGATCAATTCTAGGAAATCTGCTGATGATTGTAGACTAAACTTACTTGGAGTGTATGGAGTTAGGAGTTCATTGAGTTTCTTTGCCAGGTGATAAGTTGGGGTTGGTATTTGGCTGATTATAGGGCGTAGTGGGTTACCTGGTTTATGCGTTTTAACATTGCCGTAGGCATATCCTAAGCCATAGTCGCCTTGAAGTTTATTGAAATGCACATTACCTTTCTTTGCGTTGATTGCTGTAATTGTTTTGTTTACTTTCCGCTCAGTGAGTGCCCCCAAAGATACAAAGTCAGTGTTCTCAATGCTTATATTCGTCGAGCGCTTACCCACTGCTCTGAATGGAGCAACGTGAGTAGAGAGTTTGAAAGAGTAACTCAGGTATTGGTGAACAACGGATATAGCAACGCGGAAATAAACGCTGCTATAAGAAGACACTTGGACCGTTGGTATAATCCTGAACCTAGAACAGAAACCACAACACCTCCAATAAAATTATATTACAAATCAACCATGCACAGTGAACATATAAGAGAGGAAAGAATAATGAAAGAAATAATCCGTAAAAGAGTAAAAAGCACTACTCCTAACCAAAACATAAACCTGATAATATTCTACAAAACCAAGAAGACTTCCGAACTCCTTATCAAAAACAGCCCGAAGCCGACGGAGAACCCTCTACAGCAGTCAAGCGTTGTATACATGTACACTTGCCCCCACGAAGGATGTAACCTTCAATCTAAGTACATAGGTATGACATCGACCAAGCTGACGAGGCGTTTGACATGCCATCTTCAATCCGGTGCCCCTAGGAATCACATGAGACAAGCCCATGACATCACTCTAACAAGAGAAATGTTGAACAAGAATACCTGCATAATAGACAAAACCCAAGATGCAAGAAGATTACAAATTCTTGAAGCAATTCACATAAGAATAGAACAACCTACCATGGACACCCAAATCACGGTACTATTTACTCTACCCACCATGAGAGTAAGGACAAGACCAGAACATAACGATGCCAACACAGAAGACAATGTCCAACATACCAGGCCAATTACACTGTATTAATCTTTGTGTTTAGATAGGAGCTGCCTCGTATGGGAAAATAAGCCTTCTGCAGGTACCTCTATGTTTCACCTCACACACACAAACACACACACACATATATATATATGAAAAATGAAAATAAAAATCAGCAATCATGGTCAGAGCTAATAGAGCTCACAGTGTGTCGGATTACAAGTGTATGACTCATTGACCATTGTGCAGTGATATACAAGAAAATTATACCAGTGTTTAAGTGTCACCCAGACCCCCCCCCCCCTCAAGCTGAGCGAGGCCCGGTCAACCCCCACCTCCTCCCCGCCCGCCGGCCTGACCGCACCACAGTACCTCCTGCCATCCCACCACCCAGCCCACCCTGCGCCTGGGTGTCTCCCACCCACCTATTCACCGCCCACACAGTGCTTGTGGCAGGGATGTGCTACCCTCCATGCACCCAGATATGGCACAGGTCACAGCAGGCATTCAGGTTCCTCCCAAAAGGGAGGGAGACACAAGTACTCATACGAGTGGTGAGTGTGAGGGACAGCTAGCCACCCCTCCTGCCACCACCCGTGTCCACCCCTGCCGCCACCACCCCTGTCATCCCTCCCACGCCGGCCGCCCGGGGGATGGAGGGGACTCCACCAACTAACCAGGAACCCCTCAGCCAAGAACAGGGTCCTGGGAACAGTGCACCCAGACGTGCAACCAGAGGACCCAGACCCAGAGGAACGTGTCGGGTGTGTGACGAATCACACAGCCTTAGAAACGATGGAACCCTACGTCAACACAACAACTGTGAGGGTTCATTGACGGTACCTGTAGAGAGAGAAGGCCCACAGGTCCCCCCGGCACCCCCACACATCCCAGCAAACTTCATATCATCAGATGACCTCCTGGGGGCCATCAGAGCATCCACCACCAGAACTCTTCCCCACATTCCTAAAGCAGCGCGCCCATTTGCAGCAGGGAAATATACAGACCTTTTAAGGAAAGTAAATGAACGGTCTGAAAATCTTAATGCTGCAGCCACCATCAAAGCATGGCATAATTTGCTCCTGTTTGGCAACATTTGCTTAGGCGTACCTGCAAGAGGAGGCAAGTCGCTAGCCTCATCAGTCACTAGGGCAATAAATAATTTCCCCAGAGCTGACAACTTGATTCCCATCCCTCCTCAACGCAAAAACCGTCGTGGCAGACCCAAGAGTTCCAATGACAATTTTAAACTTGGAACACAAGTGACCAAAAAAATTGAAGAGGGCAGCACAGTAGGGGCAATTAGGTTACTTACCAGCGAAGACACAATCGCCCCTAGAAATACCGCTACCGCCAACTCGCTGAGAGAGAAGCACCCTCCTAGAGTACCATGAGAACCCACTGCTCAGGACACAAATGTCCCAGACATGGGACCTCTATTCCTCCAAGCGTCAGAGGTATACAAAGCCATCATGTCATTTCCGCCAGGCTCGGCAGGGGGATACACTGGAGTAAGACCTCAGCACCTCAAGGAGATGGTAAATCCAGTTCTCGGAGAAGTTGCCGAGACACTATTGTCAGAGGTCACGAAGTTTGTCAACGACTGCCTCTCTGGGTTGATCCCAGATACAATAAAACCATTTTTCTTTGGAGCATCCCTTTGTGCCCTCAAGAAGAAAGATGGTGGAGTCAGACCCATTGCCGTGGGTAACACACTTCGGCGCCTTGTTGCTAGGGCAGCTGTCAGAAAAATTAGCATAGACGCTGCGACGATGCTTCGACCCCATCAACTAGGTTTTGGTGTTCCCCATGGCTGTGAAGCAGCAGCTCATGCAGCACGAGCCTATATAAAGCACCTCCCAGAAAATAAGGCATTAATTAAATTAGACTTTAAAAATGCCTTCAACCAGGTAAAAAGGGATGTGGTACTGGAAGCAGTTCGAACAAGCTTTCCTTCTCTACTCCCCTTCGTCTCAGCAGGGTACAGTAGGGAATCATAAGAACATAAGAACAAAGGTAACTGCAGAAGGCCTATTGGCCCATACGAGGCAGCTCCTATTCTATAACCACCCAATCCCACTCATAGAATCGACGCTGCTGTTTGGGGAACATGAAGTTGTTTCTGCAGAAGGTGTCCAGCAGGGAGACCCACTTGCCCCTTTTCTTTTTTGCATGGCTGTTAAGGAGGTCACAAGCAGGTTGACCAGCGAACTCAACATCTGGTTCCTGGACGATGGCACCCTGGCAGGGACACAGGAGTCCCTGCTAGAAGATCTACAGCTGGTGAAATCTAAGGGAGAGGAGTTAGGACTCACCCTAAACCCATTAAAGTGTGAAATCATCTCATCTAGCCAACCAACCATAGATGCAGTGCGAACCATATTGCCAGGAGCCCAAGTGATCGCTCCCACCGACAGTGTGCTGCTAGGGGCACCTCTGGGCTCGAGCGCCATTGAGGTAGTCCTCGAAGAAAAGCTGAACGACCTGAGGAGGATGGAGGGAAGAATAGGGGCTTTGGACGCCCACGATGCTCTGTACCTTCTCACAAGGTGCCTGGCTTTGCCCAGACTGACCTATTTCCTAAGGTATGCTCCCTCCTTCGACAGCCCAAAATTAACAGAATATGACACACTCCTAAGGTCAATAGTCGTGAAAGTGTTAAACTTCTCCCTGCAAGATGACCAATGGGACCAAGCAACGCTCCCAGTTAGACTCGGGGGGATAGGTATTCGCAAGGCGACCCAGTTAGCATTGCCGGCATTCTTATCCTCGACCAGTGCAACAGGTGAATTAGTTAAGGAAATACTACCGGAACACCTAAGAGACTTCATTGGGATTCATGATCCCAAATTCGCGGAAGGAGCCGGTCAGTGGGACACTCTTGTCAACTCTCATCCTCGACCGACTTTTCCAAATGACTGCAAACAGTCCAAATGGGATAGCCCCATAGTGGAGAACATCGCCACATCATTGCTGGAGGCAGCTTCCAGGAAGGACAAAGCGCGTCTTCTAGCTGTGCAAGCTCCCCATGCCGGGGACTTCCTGTTGGCAGTCCCTAATTCCGCCTTGGGCACCCGCCTGGACCATCGGACCCTAAGTATTGGTGTTGCTCTGCGCCTTGCCGCCCCTATCTCCACCGAGCACCGGTGTATTTGCGGCCATGCACGGGCAGACCAATACGGCAGCCATGGTCTCATCTGTCGTAAGACACAGGGAAAGATTGCCAGACATGAAGCAGTCAATGACATCATCAAGAGAAGTTTGGCTTCAGCTGGGTGCCCAGCACAAAGGGAACCTCAGTTGTGCAGGCCTGACAACAGCCAAAAACGCCCAGATGGAGTCACCCTGCAGCCGTGGAGGGAAGGTAAACAGGTCGTGTGGGACTACACGTGTGCATCCACATTGGCTGATACCTATCTACCTTACAGCGCAGCTGAGGGAGGCGGGGCGACCACCTTCAGGGAGACCCAGAAAACTAACAAGTACAGGGACCTAGAACGTTGTTACAGGTTCGTGCCAATAGGCTCTGAGACTCTGGGCGCCTGGGGTAAATGTGCACTTAAGTTCCTGAAGGAGCTGGGCGAGGAACTCATTGGGAAGACTAGAGACCCAAGAGCGGCCAGTTTTATGTTCCAGCGCCTCAGTGTCGCTGTTCAGAGGGGAAATGCGTGTTGTATATTGGGTACGCACCCGACCCCCGAGGAACTGGACGAGGTCTTCGAACACTGATTGTTATATTGTTATATAACTGTGTGTTTTCTGTAAACTGTAACATTGCAATAAAATCAAATAAAAACAAAAAAAACAAAAATAATAGGGGTGGTAGGAGAGGAAAAGATTAAAGTATTCAGTGAGAATCCACAAGGTCTTCTCTGAACACTATTTATTTTCTTCTTCGAGGATGTGGGTCCCTTTAATTAAACCAGTGGTGGTACCCCTATATATGTATATATATATATATATATATATATATATATATATATATATATATATATATATATATATATATATATGTCGTACCTAGTAGCCAGAACTCACTTCTCAGCCTACTATGCAAGGCCCGATTTGCCTAATAAGCCAAGTTTTCATGAATTAATTGTTTTTCGACTACCTAACCTACCTAACCTAACCTAACCTAACTTTTTCGGCTACCTAACCAAACCTAACCTATAAAGATAGGTTAGGTTAGGTTAGGTAGGGTTGGTTAGGTTCGGTCATATATCTACGTTAATTTTAACTCCAATAAAAAAAAATTGAACTCATACATAATGAAATGGGTAGCTTTATCATTTCATAAGAAAAAAATTAGAAAAAATATATTAATTCAGGAAAACTTGGCTTATTAAGCAAATCGGGCCTTGAATAGTAGGCCAAAAAGTGAGTTCTGGCTACTAGGTACGACATATATATATATATATATATATATAAATATATATATATATATATATATATATATATATATATAATATATATATATATATATATATATATATATATATATATATATATATATATATATATATATATAACTGAAAACTCACACCCCAGAAGTGACTCGAACCCATACTCCCAGAAGCAACGCAACTGGTATGTACAAGACGCCTTAATCCACTTGACCATCACGACCGGACAAAATGAGGTGATAGCCGAGGCTATATGAACCACCCCACCGCCGGCACTCGGATAGTTATCTTGGGCATAGCATTTTACCAAATCACCTCATTCTTTGGGGCACACGTGAGGAACACAAATGCGAACAAGCCTGAATGGTCCCCAGGACATATGCAACTGAAAACTCACACCCCAGAAGTGACTCGAACCCATACTCCCAGAAGCAACGCAACTGGTATGTACAAGACGCCTTAATCCACTTGACCATCACGACCGGACAAAATGAGGTGATAGCCGAGGCTATATGAACCACCCCACCGCCGGCACTCGGATAGTTATCTTGGGCATAGCATTTTACCAAATCACCTCATTCTTTGGGGCACACGTGAGGAACACAAATGCGAACAAGCCTGAATGGTCCCCAGGACATATGCAACTGAAAACTCACACCCCAGAAGTGACTCGAACCCATACTCCCAGAAGCAACGCAACTGGTATGTACAAGACGCCTTAATCCACTTGACCATCACGACCGGACAAAATGAGGTGATAGCCGAGGCTATATGAACCACCCCACCGCCGGCACTCGGGTAGTTATCTTGGGCATGGCATTTTACCAAATCACCTCATTCTTTGGGGCACACGTGAGGAACACAAATGCGAACAAGCCTGAATGGTCCCCAGGACATATGCAACTGAAAACTCACACCCCAGAAGTGACTCGAACCCATACTCCCAGAAGCAACGCAACTGGTATGTACAAGACGCCTTAATCCACTTGACCATCACGACCGGACAAAATGAGGTGATAGCCGAGGCTATATGAACCACCCCACCGCCGGCACTCAGATAGTTATCTTGGGCATAGCATTTTACCAAATCACCTCATTCTTTGGGGCACACGTGAGGAACACAAATGCGAACAAGCCTGAATGGTCCCCAGGACATATGCAACTGAAAACTCACACCCCAGAAGTGACTCGAACCCATACTCCCAGAAGCAACGCAACTGGTATGTACAAGACGCCTTAATCCACTTGACCATCACGACCGGACAAAATGAGGTGATAGCCGAGGCTATATGAACCACCCCACTGAATTAATATATTTTCTCTAATTTTTTTCTTATGAAATGATAAAGCTACCCATTTCGTTATATATGAGGTCAATTTTTTTTTTTATTGGAGTTAAAATTAACGTAGATATATGACCGAACCTAACCAACCCTACCTAACCTAACGTAACCTATCATTATAGGTTAGGTTAGGTTAGGTAGCCGAAAAAGTTAAGTTAGGTTAGGTTAGGTAGGCTAGGTAGTCGAAAAACAATTAATTCATGAAAACTTGGCTTATTAGGCAAATCGGGCCTTGCATACTAGGCTGAGAAGTGCGTTCTGGCTACTAGATACTACATATGTTTATATATATATATGTATATATATATATATATATATATATATATATATATATATATATATATATATATATATATATATATATATATATATATATATATATATATATCTAAGCTTATACTTGCATAAACCACAAGTGAAGATTAACAATCTTTGGACAACACCCACCAGTGGGCCTCGAACCCAGAAAGCACAACTACCTTCCAGTAGCTGCCATAACTAGTACGCCTTAACCCACTACACCATCAGACCCTACAAGAAGTAGAGACTTCGAGATATATATACACCTCAAATATCTCCACTTCCCGAGGGCACTAGACAAGTGAGAGGTTACTCTGCGTTTTTCATCAAGCCACTGTTAATGTGAGAGAACTCGTGTCCATGCTATAAGCCTATACTTGCATAAACCACAAGTGAAGATTAACAATCTTTGGACAACACCCACCAGTGGGCCTCGAACCCAGAAAGCACAACTACCTTCCAGTAGCTGCCATAACTAGTTCGCCTTAACCCACTACACCATCAGACCCTACAAGAAGTAGAGACTTCGAGATATATATACACCTCAAATATCTCCACTTCCCGAGGGCACTAGACAAGTGAGAGGCTACTCTGCGTTTTTCATCAAGCCACTGTTAATGTGAGAGAACTCGTGTCCATGCTATAAGCCTATACTTGCATAAACCACAAGTGAAGATTAACAATCTTTGAACAACACCCACCATGCTATAAGCCTATAGCAAGTATAGGCTTATAGCATGGACACGAGTTCTCTCACATTAACAGTGGCTTGATGAAAAACGCAGAGTAACCTCTCATTTGTCTAGTGCCATCGGGAAGTGGAGATATTTGAGGTGTATATATATCTCGAAGTTTCTACTTCTTGAAGGGTCTGATGGTGTAGTGGGTTAAGGAGTACTAGTTATGGCAGCTACTGGAAGGTAGTTGTGCTTTCTGGGTTCGAGGCCCACTGGTGGGTGTTGTCCAAAGATTATATATATATATATATATATATATATATATATATATATATATATATATATATATATATATATATATATATATATATATATATATATATATATATATATATATATATATATATATATATATATATATGTCGTACCTAGTAGCCAGAACGCACTTCTCAGCCTACTATGCATGGCCCGATTTGCCTAATAAGCCAAGTTTTCATGAATTAATATATTTTCTCAAATATTTTTCTTATGAAAAGATAAAGCTACCCATTTCATTATGTATGAGGTCAATTTTTTTTTATTGGAGTTAAAACTAACGTAGATATATGACCGAACCTAACCAACCCTACCTAACCTAACCTAACCTATCTCTATAGGTTAGGTTAGGTTAGGTAGCCTAAAAAGTTAGGTTAGGTTAGGTTAGGTAGGTTAGGTAGTCGAAAAGCAATTAATTCCTGAAAACTTGGCTTATTAGGCAAATCGTGCCTTGCATAGTAGGCTGACAAGTGCGTTCTGGCTACTAGGCAAGACATATATATATATATATATATATATATATATATATATATATATATATATATATATATATATATATATATATATATATATATATATATATGTCGTACCTAGTAGCCGGAACGCCCTTTTCAGCCTACTATGCAAGGCCCGATTTGCCTAATAAGCCAAGTTTTCATGAATTAATTGTTTTTCGATTACCTAACCTACCTAACCTAACCTAACCTAACTTTTTCGGCTACCTAACCTAACCTAACCTATAAAGATAGGTTAGGTTAGGTTAGGTAGGGTTGGTTAGGTTCGGTCATATATCTACGTTAATTTTAACTCCAATAAAAAAAATTGACCCTCATACATAATGAAATGGGTAGCTTCATCATTTCATAAGAAAAAAATTGAGAAAATATATTAATTGAGGAAAACTTGGCTTATTAGGCAAATCGGGCCTTGCATAGTAGGCTGAGAAGTGCGTTCTGGCTACTAGGTACGACATTTATATATATATATATATATATATATATATATATATGTCGTACCTAGTAGCCAGAACTCACTTCTCAGCCTACTATTCAAGGCCCGATTTGCCTAATAAGCCAAGTTTTCCTGAATTAATATATTTACTATATTTTTTTTCTTATGAAATGATAAAGCAACCCTTTTCTCTATGTATGAGGTCAATTTTATGTTATTGGAGTTAAAATTAACGTAGATATATGACCGAACCTAACCAACCCTACCTAACCTAACCTAACCTATATTTATAGGTAAGGTTAGGTTAGGTAGCCAAAAAAAGCTAGGTTAGGTTAGGTTAGGTAGGTTAGGTAGACGAAAAAACATTAATTCATGAAAACTTGGCTTATTAGGCAAATCGGGCCTTGAATAGTAGGCTGAGAAGTGCGTTCTGGCTATTAGGTACGACATATATATATATATATATATATATATATATATATATATATATATATATATATATATATATATATATATACATATATATATATATATATATATATATATATATATATATATATATATATATATATATATATATATATATATATACATATATATATATATATATATATATATATATATATATATATATATATATATATATATATATATATATATATATATATATTGTGACGGTAAAGCGTTGCTAAAGTTTGTCCTTTCGTCTGTGGTAAGGTAAAGGGAAGACACACAAAACACAAGTATATAAACAATGAAATTTTAATTACTCTAGAAAACAAGACATGAATAAAGGCAATCTCATAAAATGCAAGACAAGTCAACAAACAAAATAACATGAATAATCACTGGCAAATGGAAGTTACGCTATGACAAGTAAGTTACTGTGATAGCAAAATAAAATATGTAATGGGTGCTGGAATACTGGCTTCAAGCTCCCTTAGTACACGAAAGCCAAGGCTTAGTCTACCAGCGAGAGATGTCAACTTCATGGAGCACAAAGATATTCTGACGAGTCTGGCATGCTGCTGCCCAGACGTCGACTCACGGTGGTGGTGGTGAGTGCAGGTGCGACAGACACCAGCCAATCAGCAACAGGCAGGCAGAGGATGAGCAGTTTGCTGGTTACAGCGGGCTGTGGCCAGGTGTTGGGGTGTGCAGGGTACGATTTGCTTCCTGGGCAAAACGTTTGGCGATACTGGTGGACGTATCTTCTATATAGTATCTTGTATGTACGACGTAATGATGTAGGGAAGAGCAGGCTCAATCTCTCTTGAAAGAGATTATCGTCACAACTCTCCCCCGAAGCCTGCGGTTCTGGAAGAAGTTACGTCTTCATGTGGTGGAGTGATAGTTGGAGTTGCTTCTACTTCATAGACTCTGGAGTGGGCGTTGGCTATGATGTTGTCAGAACCCTTGATATAGCGGATCTCCAGGTTGAAATCTTGCAGATATAAAGCCCATCGTAGAAGACGCTGGTTATGGAATTGGGCTTGATGTAAGAAGCGGAGAGGATTGTGGTCTGAGAAGATGGTGGTAGACCTGGCACCTTGTAGGTATGGAGCAAAGTGCTGGAGATTCAGGACGATGGAGAGTAGCTCCTTTTCAATAGTGCTGTAGTTCCTCTGGTGGGGTTTCAACGTGTAGCTGTAGTAGCTGACAGGTAGAACCTCCTCGCCTCGTTGCTGCATCAGGACACCACCGATGCCGGTACCACTGGCGTCGACATGAAGGATGAAAGGCTTGGTGATATCTGGCGAAGCGAGAATGGGATTAGAACAGAGGAGGAATTTGAGTTGTTCGAAAGCAACGGTTTGCTGCATGGTCCAATTATACCGTTGCTTGGGACTGGTTAAAATGATTAATGGTGTGGCTACTGTACTAAAATTTCTCACAAACCTATGGTAGTAGGAGGCAAGACCAAGGAAGCGCAGGAGCTGCTTCCTGGTGGTAGGCTGTGGATAATGCTGGATGGCTTGAGTGTGTGTGTCTAACGGAGCTAGGCTGCCACTCCCAATTATATGACCAAGGTAACGCACTTTACCTTTGGCAAAGGTGGACTTGCCCAGGTTGATGGTGAGGCCGGCTGTCAGGAGCTTGGCAAACAGTCGTTGCAGCTGGAGCAGATGTTCGCTCCAGGTGTTGGATGCTACGACGATATCATCCAAATAGGCGTAGGTGTTATCCAAGCCCTGGATGACGCGGTTGACAGCTCTCTGAAAGGTGGCCGGGGCATTACATAGTCCGAAAGGAAGGTGTTCATATCTGAAAAGTCCAAAGGGAGTGATAAAGGCAGATATTTCTTTGGCTCGCTCTGTTAGACACGGTAATATCTCTTAAGCAAGTCCACTTGGGACAAGTACTGGGCATTACCAATGGCGTCAAGAATGTCATCTATCCTTGGCAAGGGGTATGCATTCTTGACAGTCACATTATTTAATTTACGGTAATCCGTACACAGTCTCACCTTACCTTGGGGTTTTGGCACCAAGATATAGGGTGTGGCCCAGGGGGACTCACAAGGTGTAGCCAGTCCATGATCCAAGAGGTACTGCACCTCAGCACGCATGACTTCCTTCTTGCAAGGGCTGATTCGGTAGAAGGGTTGACGATTCGGCCGGGTGTCAGGGAGCAGTTGGATGTCGTGCTGGGTAACATTACACTCTTGGGGATCATCTCGGAACAACTCTTGATGTTCTTTGAAGATCTTGACGAGAGGTGCACTATGATTGTCCTGAAAATAATTGGGAAGATCAGTTAGGATTTCCGAATTAGAAAGCGCCGACTCCTTGTCAGTGCTTTCGGGAGGAGAAGCAGGGAAGGTCTCACTGTGGATGTATGGCTCTTTAAAGGAAGAGTAGTTAATCATGACAGTGGGAGGAGTACCGTTATATAGCTTCAGGAGGTTGACGTGGCACAACTGGATCTTCCGCCGCCTATCTGGAGTCTCTAGAACGTAGTTATGGTTGTTTCTGCACTCCTTGATGCGGTAGGGTCCTGAAAACCTGTTTTGTAAAGGAGAACCTGGGATAGGGAAATAAGCAAGTACGAAGTCTCCCGGTTTAAATTTCCTTACTTTGCTGGTCTTGTCGTAATGAGTCTTCATCCTCTCCTGTGCTTTCAATAGATTATCTTGGGCAAAACTGTGGACCCTCTCTAGAATGTGTTGTAGGTTTTGAAGAAACTGGGGCACATTCTGATGCTCACTGAAGGTGGCATCACGTAGAGAGTCTTTGAAAGCCTTGAGAGGAGTACGGCACTTACGTCCGTAGAGCATCTCATAAGGAGATACTCCTAGGGACTCATTGGGAAGACTTCTAAAGATACACATTATTAGGTCAATTTGCTTATCCCAATCCTTTGAGGTTTCATTACAAAACTTCTTCAGGAGTGCTTTCATAGTCTGATGACTACGCTCAAGAGAACCCTGTGAAGCAGGATGATAGGGGCTGGACAATACCTGTTTGATGTTGAACTCTTCCAGTGTCCTCTTGAAGAGATCACTGGTGAAGTTGGTGCCACAGTCGCTCTGAACCTCCCTTGGAAATCCATACTGGGTGAAGATCTTCAATAAGTGTTTCACAACCGTAGCAGCCGTAATGTTTTTTACTGGAACTGCTATGGGGAATCTGGTGGTAGGACACAGGATGGTTAAGATATAGGCGTTACCTGAACTGGTCCGAGGTAAAGGACCAACACAGTCTATAATAAGTCTGTGGAAAGGTTCCGCAGGCATCTGTATGGGAGTCAAGTGGTGCTCTGGGAATAGAGATGTTCGGTTTACCTGCCATCTGACATGTTTGACGTACTGTTTGACGCTATTTACCATACCTGGCCAGTAGTAGTCTTGACGGATTCCATGGTAGGTCTTGTTAAATCCGTAGTGGGAGAGTGCTCCGTGGGCCAGGTGTAAAATAGTGGGCCGCAGGCTGGCAGGAATCACTAGTTGTTCGACGTTGGCCCAATCGTCCTCCTCCTTCAGTTTACTGGGTCTATATCTGCGGTAGAGCAACTCGTTCTCTAGGAAGAACCCAGGAATACTGTCAGGTTGAGTCTCAGCCTGGAAAAATAATGGTGTCAAGGTAAGATCTTCCCTCTGTAACTTACGGAACTCCAACTTGGTCAGATTCGGGGGTAGTTTCTGAGGGTCTTGAGGGACAGCGGTAGCAGTAGAGTCAGCTGGCTGTGGTCGTGCAGCTTGTGCACGGGTGGTCACTAAAACCGGAGGAGAAACTTTTGTTTTGAAACTTTGAAACTTGGGCATAGCATTTTACCAAATTACCTCATTCTTTGAGCCACACGTGAGGAACACAAATGCAAATAAGCCTGAATGGTCCCCATGATTATTTGCAACTGAAAACTCACACCCCAGAAGTGACTCGAACCGATACTGCCAGGAGTAACGCAACTGGTATGTACAGGACGCCTTAATCTGCTTCACCATCTAAACCGGACATAAAGAGGTGATAGCCGAAGCTATTTGAACCACACACCCCCGCCTGCACCCAGATGGTAATCTTGGGCATAGCATTTTATCAAATCACCTCATTCTTTGGGGCACACGTGAGGAACACAAATGCAAACAAGCGTGAATGGTCACCAGGCATATATGCATCTGAAAACTCACACCCCAGAAGTGACTTGAACCCATACTGCCAGGAGCACTCTGCAAATGGTGTACAGGACACCTTAACCACTCGACCATCACAACCGGACGAAAGATGATGATAGCCGAGGCTAATTCTCCATCATCCCGCAGGCACTCTGAAGGTAATCTTGGGCATAGTATTTTATCAAATCACTTCATTCTTTGGGGCACATGTGAGGAACACAAATGCGAACAAGCCTGCGTCTGCTACAACATTAACATATAGCCCAAAAAGCGTCCCGCCGCAAAACAATAGCCAAACTCTTAAATCTAAGTCAATAATACTCCAGAAACTATTCTTACATGTCATTATATCCTCTTTTTTACATCTTCGCCTCTCCAAGAAGGAAACACATCACTTTCACCTACGGTCATTAAGGCTGTCTGTGAATACCCAAGAGAAGATAACCAAGTTCGCCTGCTTCATCCAGCAAAAAACACCAACAACAAAATTTTTAACAAAATCATATTGGAAACTTCCAACATCAGAGCGCAAATCAAAAAGTAAAATTTAACAAGGAAATACAGCAGGCACTATTCGAGTCATCCCCAGCCATGAAGAAATGTCTTCACACAATTCTGCCTCAGCAAAAGCTCTACAGAGCAGACACTCACACTCATACGAAACAATGTCATACCATGAGCATATGACACCAGATTAGACCCATTAGTTGTTGGCGAACCTGAAGTCTATAAAGACACTTTTTATTTTCCACCTAGGTTAGCAGGTGGCTTTACAGGATAAAATCCCAACATGTCAAGCAATGGCTAAACCCGGTACTTGGTGATGCTGCACGAGGTCTTCTTACGGAACTCATAAGATTTGTCAACACGTTCATAATGGTATACCAAAGGTCATCAACCCACTTTTTTTTTTTTGGTGCTTACCGCTGTACACTTAATAAGATAAACTGGGCCACGCCAATCACGGTTGGCAACATTATCTTACTCCTCGTTGTTCAGGCATTACCAGCCAACAAGCGGCTCAATTGGTGAAGCCAAATCAACTTCAATTGGTGGTCCACAAGATTGTGAAGCTGCCGCTCGTTCAGAACGAGCATACATCGGCAACATCTCTGACCGAAACTCTCTAATCAAACTGGACTTTATAAATACCTTCAACACCGTCCGAAGAGATGCAGTGCTCCGTGTTGTATATTGCCACTTCCGTCCTCTTTGCCCATTCATCCTATCGTGCTACAGTAGTGAATCAAAGCTATTCTCTGGCAAACATGAAATCAGATCAAGAGAAGGCGTCCAGCAAGGGGATTTCTTAAAAGAAATCACCAAAAGTTTGTAACTGTTCTTGAACGATTGCAGATCGTCCAGGAACAGTTACAAACTTTTGGTAGTTTCTATTAAGAAAATCGTGTTAGAAATAGCTGTCAACCTTCCCCTTAATGACTGTCAGATTAAACAAGAAACTCTTCCAGTCAGACTCGGTGGCCTTGGTGTCCATATTGTTACCCAAATTGCTTTTTCATCCTTCCTGTCTCTCCCTTCAGCATCAGATGACCTGATGATGGAAATTTTACCTGATAATTTAGGTGACTCACAAGAATACATGACACATACTGTACAGAATGCATCACTAATTGGGATACTCTGGCAGCCACAGTAATCAGACCAACACTACCAAAAATCAACAAACTATCCACCTGGAACAGCCCCATCGTGGACAAAGAGGCTACAGCTTTGCTGGAGACAACAACAATACCCAGTAACATGCTCACCTCTCAACCATATATGCTCCCCATGCGGTGGATTTCCTTTTGGCAATCCCTATGTGACAGGTATACATTTCTTGATCTGCAGTGGCTTTGTATTGCAGCTGCCTTGCTGTTCTAATACACATATTCTATGTAAGTGTGTTTGTGGCAAAGCAGATGCAGAGCCATCATTAAGTAGAGTCTTTCCTCTGCCCAGCGTCCAGTAGGGAGAGAGCCTCGTCTTCTAATATCCCATCACTTTTCTGACTTTGCTGGTCAACTGGATGGAATCACACTGCACCTGTGGAGAAATGGCAGACAACTGGTGTGGGACTGTACTTGTAGACCGTCCTTGGCAGCCACATAAACATTACCCTCTCTGTTGGTCAAGCTGCGGCCACACACATGTTTTGCGTGTGTGTGTGTGTGTGTGTGTGTGTGTGTGTGTGTGTGTGTGTGTGTGTGTGTGTGTGTGTGTGTGTGTGTGTGTGTGTGTGTGTGTGTGCGTTTGATGCTGGGTCGGCCACCTGTTACCAATTGCTGGAAAAGTTGTCAATAGACTTCTTTTTAAGTGCTATGGTAGCATCATTTTTTTGCTTTTTAATATCAGCAGTCTTCACCAAAACATTTAATTGTTAAATAATCCACATCTCATTGAATCATGTTTAAAAAAACTCATTAATGTAAAGTAATTCAAACCCAAACTACATTTGCTGGAAGGAGTGGTCGGAGGCCCCAGTGAAGCCAGGCATGCCTGTATTCTACATTGGTAAACGAACGCCGCCCTTCCAGTCCTGGGAGCCTTTCTTCGTGGGCACCAACCTCGACCCTCTCTATGATGAGAGACTCACCTGGGAAGGCAAGAGTGACAAAATGACTCAGGTTAGTACAAATTATGCCACTCTCTTTTCCCTCTCTGTCTCTCACTCCTTTTTGTCTCTCTCTCTTCTCTCTCTCTCTCTCTCTCTCTCTCTCTCTCTCTCTCTCTCTCTCTCTCTCTCTCTCTCTCTCTCTCTCTCTCTCTCTCTCTCTCTCTCTCTCTCTCTCTCACCCTCTCTCCCTCTCTCTCTCTCTCTCTCTCTCTCTCTCTCTCTCTCTCTAGACTAGAATAAACTTTGTGTATATTCACTGAGAAGTTGGGTACACTTCAAGGCGTATATATATATATCTTTCCAATGAGAAAGATTTCTTGAGCACTGATAATGAACACGTTGAGCTGAGAGTTCTCTGTGTTTATGCAACCTTCCTTCATATAGCGTCCGTAACTCCTTGTCCCTCGTGGCCAATCTTCCATAAAATACTTTGCCAGTCTTCGTCATCATGAACTAGTTAATTAAATATTGTAAAAAAATCATTACACTCCGAAATAAGGTCGAATTACTCCCAGGTTATTTGCCACAGATTATTTCAAGCAGTTATTATTTTTCTCTCGTTGAGTCACTCCGTAAGAAATGCAACTGTTTCTTAAGAATGCAACTGGTTTGTCTACCCAGTAACACAGACTCGCGTGACAGACTTTATTATCAAGACCGAGGCACAGAAAATGTCAGTATTATTCTGCCATATTTCTTGCTAATATATTGTATTTTTTTTAACGATTGCGTAAAGAATGTGACGTATTACGAGAGAGGCTGGATCGCGTCTGAATTAATTAAGATAGGATATTTATTATTACTATTAACTGAATTGAACTGAACTGATTATCTTTTGTATTAAATGTGCTGATAAATTAAAAGACTTTAAGTGCCAGTTGCACTCTTATCTTCACCGTTCCCTCATACAAAGGGGTGAATCCTCTTCCCCCTTATCACTGGCATCTTACCTAGGGTATCGTTGGCTTCCTCGCTTCCTACTCTTACGAAGGCCACGTTACCACCGTGCTTGGGTCGGCCACATTCTCGAGCACAGAGTCCCCGACCTCCACAATTAAAGCATCGGCCACCTTCCTTGGGCAACCGTCTACCAACTCCCCGTCGTCAGTTCTCTGAGCAGTAGCTCAGAGTTAGGTCCGCCACTAACACATTGGGGCCTCCTCCCAGCGTCCCTCGAGCTCCTGAACCGGGGGTTCACTTCACTGGGTAAGCTCTTGAGAGAGCCCCACCCATCTGTGGGAAAAACCTGTCGAGATTGATATGAGAGGAGACTACCAGGGAATTGTACTGAACTAAATTAAAAAATTACTGTCTGCATATTAATTCAACTAAAATCTCTAGCTAGGGTTGTAAATCCTAGCTCCTCTTTTCCTAATGACAGATTGTGGGCTGTAAGGGACAGGTGGGGTGAATGAATTAGTTGATAGAAGTTCCAGTCCACCTGTAGACAGGGATTCTCACATCAGCTTGTATTTTATACAAGGATAAGATTTAATAAATTCAGTTCTATGCTGAACACTGGCTCTGTTTAAATCAGAGATTTAAACATGTACATAGTCTAGCCTAGCACCATAACTATTAACAGCCAATATATTTTTATACTATAAACAACAATTTAAATTGTAAAAGTATAATAAATGACTTTAAATGTAGTCTAAGTACTGTTAACTAAGTACTGGAAATTATTCAATTAAATGAACTTATATGATAACTTAAAAAATAACTAAGCAAGCAATTGTTAACTTAATTTATATATTCAAGTATATATGCAATGTATTTATATTCAATTTATATGATTAGGTACAGTCAGCTTGACTGAATCTCTTCCAACACCATGGGCATTTATGAGGTTTTATTTACTTATTGCGGCTGAATCTTTTCTCACATAATGGACACTCATGAGGTCTATGCTTGGATAAAGATTCTACTGCTGCTCTACTATATAAATAAACTTACTTAGATATGAGGCGTTGCCTCGCTTTATACCTGACAAACAGACTTATAGGATATTTAAGTTATACAAGCATACAATTGGCCAATTAATACACTAGTAACATGCAATATTCTTCTCTGAATGCCAGTGTGTCTGTCTGACAAGGTGTGACTGGATAACTCTCGTCACAAGTTTAGGCACTTTATTTTATATCACAGTGTTGCTGTATGATGTACTAGTAGCGTTGCTATGTGATTTTTCCTTAACTGCATTGCAAAAGAATGATAGTGGTGAAGGTGGAGACAAGAGTCACTGTGTGCTCCACTCTACACTTATAGATATAAATGTTCTAGGGATTTTACTTGTCCAGGTACTCCCCCAGTTCTAGAGAGTATTCACTGGTGATAAAGATATTAGATAAGGTGTCCTGAGCTAGTAATGTTCGCTAAGGTACCCTAACACTTGTTCACTGTTTTGTCAACAAACGCGTAGTGCCGCGAGGTATGGTCATGGGCGCTTCTTGTTCCCATGATGCCCCTCCCTCCCCTTCAGAAGGGGGTAGCTTTCAATGAATATTGATTGATTATTTTTACTGTCTAGACATATGATTAAGATAAGAAGTGATTATAATATAATTAGATATAGGATTTAAAGATTATAAGTAGTACTTGATAGTACCACTGATTCTTATTAAGGATTCGATTTATAATCCCTACCGGAAGTGATTAATGTTCCAATAGTTTTTTAATTAAGAAATCCTTCTAGAAGCTTCTGGATCCTTGAGAGATCATGCACAAAGTCACGTAGGCATCTATAGGGCCCTATGGCATACGTGATCATAGTGGCATTGTCATCTAGGATCAAGCTGTATAATGAATCTATAATGATTCGGATATGATTTTGATATGATTTGGATACGATTTGATATGATTTTGATATGATTTTGATGTGATATAGATATGATATAGAAATTATACATTTCTTATATGATAATATAGGTAGGTGGGTAAAATTTCCCACACCGTCCTCGCTCTTCCTGAACTCTTGAAGTTCCCTCCAAATCTTGGGTAAGGCGAGTGTCAGGGCGGTCCCTCCCTACTGAGATGTAGTTCCTCGTCCAGCATGTCTGCTCTGTCCACGGCAGCTTTAAGGTCCTTTATTCCTGCCTCTTTCACTCTGACCTTGAGTTCTGGATGGAGCATCGACATGAACTTTTCCATCACAATCAACTGCTTCAGATCTTCCATCGTTTCCACCTCTAATGCTTTCAGCCACCTGAGAAACTTGCGCTCCATGTCACAAGCAGTCTCAGCGTACGACCTCCCCAATGCTCTTTTGCACTCACGAAAACGTTTCCGGTAGACCTCCAGAGTCACTCTTTACGAGTGGAGCACCGCCTTTGTGATTGTGTCGTACCTGGAGCACTCTTCAATGTCTAACATGTTATAAGCCTCTCGCTTCACCGGTCAGTCTGTTCTGCACCAACGCATACCAATCCTCTTTCGGCCATTTCTTCAATGTTGCTATCCTCTCGAAATGGTTGAAGAAAGCCTCGGCCTCTAGAGATTCAAAGGTTGGTAGGTCGTGCTTCCTTGCCTTGAGGTCGTCCCGGCGTGCAGGTACCGAGACTAGCCCGTGTTCAACACGTCTCAGCTCGACCTCCTTGTTCATTTCTACCTCGGCTCGGCACATCTAGAGCTGAACCTTATGTCGTAGCTGTGCCTCTCTCTCTTCTTGCTGCAAATATGCCTCTCTCTCTCGTCCCTTATATTGCAGCTGCGCCTCCCTCTCCCGCTCTTCACGCTGTGGCTGTGCTTCTCTCTCTCTCTCGCTCCTCAAGTAGTAGGGGCATAAGCCCCCTTACCTGCAAATCTTATAAATGATAATTTCTCCATAAATAAGTAATCTATTTAGTAGCCTCTTATATCAAATGACTCCCTGCATCTCAGGAGTGAACCTGCAAGGTACGAGAATATGACTCTTAACGCTGGCATTAGGGAGAAATAAGGAGAGGGCACCGTAACATTGCTGAGTATAGAAGTGCATTGTATTACCACCTTCCTCTGGTGAGGAAGGTGGTAATACATTGACGTACACTCTTTCCATGCATGAAGCCATATATCTAAGGATACAACACGTTACTAATTCTGTAAAGAAGACGGTAACTCCAGTCTCCCCGGGTGATGTAGCTTTGCCTTTATGTAGAGCAGAGTCTTGATCCTCTTCAGTAAAAAAATATGTTACAGTCATCCTCTTGATGAAGCATTAAGTCAAGGAGCCTTACTCTATCAGCATATCTATTATTTAACTCATTCTGTGTGAGTAGAGGAAGCCTGTCAAAGCTGGAAATAGTGGCCCAAGCATCAACAAGCTCATTTGCTCTGTGCAGATGATTAGGGAGCGAGATCTCTGCAGCTTTTCCCCCTTTGATCTTGTTTATATCCTTCCATGCCCGGCTTAGTTGTGTGTGAGAATTGAGACCCATGACAAAAGTTTCCCAGTCTGTCTGCCTCAGCTCTTCCATACGTTCCATAGCCTCAGCCAGAGCCGCTTGAAAGAGCTTAAGCATTTCAGCAGTGCGGGACCTTCTATAAGTTAGTCCAATTCTTCTGGCAGTGCGCTTTAGTGTATGTAATTTGGAATCATTATAATAGGCAAAAGTGTAATTTGGGTTACGTGGCCTGGATGATGGATTAAGTGATTCTATAAACTGTTCGATAGTACCTGTGAGTTCATTGTTAAAATCTTTAACTGAAGAAGGCTCAGATGAACTGTACCATTCTGACACATAAGCAACAAAATTGTTGCTTTTGTGTCAAATAGAGCTTCCGATGCTTACAGTGGCTAATATGGACAGATGATCAGACGCCATACCTGACACAATTAAAGAGGCGCAGATGGTGTGGGAGACGTTGAAACCGAGACATAGATCAAGAATACCTCCATAGATATGCGTCGGTTTAAGGCCACCCACACTCTGTGCATCATTGTGACTACCTACTATTGACCACAGTTGGTTGCCGTTACGATTACTGAGCTATGAATTACCAATATTCCTAAGTCTAGCGTTATAATCACCTGTAATGTTGGTAGGCTCAGTCTGAATACAGATAGGAAGGTCAGTATAATTAAACTTAACACTAGGAGCATACAGGTTAAAGATATTGAGGGCAGAGTTCCCCACGTAGATCCTCACACCATGATACTGAAACCCTTCAGTTGACTTGGCTGGGAGTGGCTGGTGAGGAAGGGACTTCTTAACATACAAAATACAAGAGTGACTGGATTTAAGGTTATAGACAGCAAAGGAGAGTAATTTAGGGGGGTGGAGACCTTGTGGAAACTCTGCACTCCTGAAGGCAGACGACATCAATGGTCGTTACTTTGTTGTGGAGATCAGGGAAGTCTTTTCCTGAATGATGCTATGTTCCAACTGAAGATACGAAGCACCGTTGTATTGGGGGAGTTTGTGGAGGGATCCATAGTTGATATCTAATTTTTAGTCCACAAGAGCTTATATGTGTGTTTGTGTAATTTACTGTCCCTTTGCTTTGCTTTGTATCACTCCTGGTATCCCTCTAAGTTTTGTGATGCAGCTGGCTGCAAGGCAATACAGCTGCAATACACTGTCTCTCGTATGAATTCTTTGACTATTTATGAATTCTGTGCGAGATTTATGAATTCATATTTATTTATGAATTCTATTTATGAATTCTGTTTTAAGGGATTTGGAAGCACTGTTTTTTAAAGGCTTTCCAGTTCCGCAAGTCCTAGTTGTGATATACCAAACCCACTAGCTAGACGAGTGGTGGTATTTAAGTCACCAGGTGTGTGAGCCTCGCTCACTATACTGCTCTCAGTCCTGGCTGCTGACTGTGGGTTACTGTCCAGGTCACTATACTCATATACTCACTATGTTCTTCGCGATGACAACGACAGCGCTGCTGTACTTCCTTCAGCATCTGCTCATACGTCTGTTTAACTGTTACCATAGCTGCTTCATGCTGATGGCGAATCTCTTCTAACTCAAGTCCCCGAGTGTGCTCAACAGGTCTGGAGAGCATTTACCACACAGACAAACGTTTCACAGACAAATCACCGAGAGCAACACAAGGTTTCGCTTGACACAAATAGTAGAGATTTTATACTTTCAGTCGGCTAGCGTTGACACATTCACTTCCAATATATATTTCCTTAAATTAACAGCTGGATGAGGCTGTATTAGCTACACGGACTCAGGCATGGCATAGCTGGGCTGGTGGAAGGCATAGATGGCAGTCTTCTCCCACAAACACTCCCACACGTGTCAGGTTTATTGTTTGACATAACAGCGTGCAGGTACACGTGAGGTACACTTGAGACGCACAGGTTGCAGGGCGCCTCATGTGATGGCTCGGCGCATGAAGGTGGACTCTTGATGTGGTGACTCGGAGCGTGAAGGTGGACTCTTGATGTGGTGACTCGGAGTGTGGTTCTATCGTAGTTTCTCACTTTAAACTCCCAATCAACTAAATAACGTGGTCGTCTTTCTGAAACTATCGGCATTTGACTTGGATTCGCACATAGTGAGATTAACTGCTTTATGAGCTTCTAGAGGTTATCGATACTCATTGGGCCATTATTAATTTGATGCACGTTGTGATATTCAATCCCCTTTTCAGAACTGATGACCAGAAAGAACTCCAGTTAATACCCATAAACGGCCCAGCGCTCCTGGACAGAGTGGGGGGACCTGGAACCCGACCTCAGGTGGGGTTCCCACTCCTAGTACTCACTGACTATTACTCGAATCCATACTACTCTAATTCATGCTTGTCTATGCCTGTTATACCTGAAAGGGATGAAAGCTTCGCATCTCCTTCGTCCACTGTCTCTTCCAGATGAGACCGCAAGGCAGGGTCTTGTGCTGGTGATGGTACTGAGGGAGCTATAATGCCTGACCTTCTGGCCTGGAGTATGATGTTTTGACCAGTCGCCAAGTCTGCCAGCACCATTGTGTAATCTTGAGGCTCGAGCTGTGAAGCGGCCTTGTAGTGAACTCCCCAAAATCCATCCCACAGTGATAATGTCTCCGTTGACCCTATGTGTCAGCTTAGTAACAATCAGCTCTTTAGGCCTCGGTAGGTGGTAGAGATATGGAACACAGATGACTGAAACACAAATTTTTGTCAAATTTAATCAAACTAAAGCTGTAATGCAAAATTTGAACAGAATCCTGGTCACTGAGGCCGAAGTAAAGAAAAGTATTTATCAAAATCAGACAATTAACAGTGAAGTACTTAACTCAATAAGTTCCAACAAAAGACTACTGCTGACAGGTGAAGTATATGTCCACCTTCTGCACTGGTTAGAGGTTCACCGTAAGGGAGCCTTTCAGTCCTTCGGCCTCAACCTGGCGAGGAAATATTAATCCATCATAATCAACTTGCCCCTTGTAATAACCAATTATCTGTGTCTAGCAACGTCCACAACTACTACGTGACTGGGTGATCCTCATTTAGTCAATTGCCTGCTCCTTGCGGATGGTCCCATGATACTGGGCTCTTCTGTATGAGTTTTTTCTGTAATAAACTTTCCAACCATCCGCCGATATCTGAGAGCATGATACTTGTGTGACTCACTCGAGCGAATCGGTATGCCAGGTGTACCAAACACGTCTTCTTCTCCAGTCTACATCGGTGTGAGGGTATTTATTTTTTATTGTTTTCTTCCTACAACAACCTGCAATTGCATGGGACTGCACCAACACCGGTGGTGGTCACACTGCATGAGGTCACGTTGCAGAGAATAACAACAGGCGAGAGCAACTGCCGAGGTCTACTGTATCTCAGGTGTCAGGGTGTGGGGCTTGCAACTGCCAGGGCCCCCTGGTGGACACTCCAGATGTAAGGTTCTGGTCAATTCTTATCACCAACCCAGCATACTAGGTCACCGTCGTTAGTCCCTCAACTGCTTAAGCAATCTAGTAAATAAACTAATGAATTATCACACCGAATTTGTATTCAGTAGTTGAGGCTATGGGGTCTTGATACCCTGAACCAACCCATTAAAACAAGTAGCAATAATTAAATAACAGAAAATAATGGGGCAGTACTCAGAAAAAGGGATGACGGAAAGACACGTGTACAGCAAAATAAATTGGTTCAATAAACTTACTCATTAATACACTTTGCCATGAAGCTTCATTACGTTAATCTAAAGTGTCGCTTTCAACAGCTAAACAATACCATTGGTAGCAAAAACACGGTCCTATCACTCTGAATAGTAAGAATGAGACCTCAGTTTACACTTTAACTGGACTAGATGATCACAACCGTGCACTGACATGTGTTTACTCACCCACACATGACGGTCACCCTTGAATGGCGTGTCACCCTAGAGAGGTGTGTCACCCGTGAGAGGCGTGTTTACACTCGAAGTGTCATCACTGTATATTTATGCACAATGAGGAAGCTCAAGCTAGTAATAAAAGCTTTGTTGTTACTTACAATATCCTGCCCGAGAGAGACCCAACTTAGAGTATGTAGCTCAGATTCTGACACCATGTTATAGAATCAAAGTAATTTCTCTTCAGAGTATACAGAAATGAGCGATTAAGTTAATCCAGCAGGCACTAGAAGCCTTCCTAATGAAAGCAGGCTAAGTAAACACTATTTCCCTTGGCAGTAAGGTCTTAGAGAACGAGGAGAGATGAGTAATGGTTACAAATGCCCTTTTACAACGGGCAAAATAACTATAAACATTTAAGTCAAAACTTGAACAGATTCAATGTATTAAAATTTGATGAAGTTTAGATGCCGAAAAGAAATAGGAAAACTCTGATCTGGAAAACGGAGTTTCAGCTCTGAGGAATATATTACCAAATGCAATAACAGAAGCACACACATGAAAGCTTCAAGCATTGGCTGGATAAATGCAAAGTTGTGCAATACACCTCCCCCTTGAGTAAACCAACTGGAGAGGATTTACCATAAGTGACGAATGGAGCAATTTCAATGCTCATATAATGCCAAATTTGTACTTCTATGTAATTCACTTTGGCATCTTGTCTGATATATTCAAACATCCTGTAATTAAACTACTAATGACACAAAGTTTGGAACAATAAATTTCAGGTTAGACGTTCACATTAAAATACACAAAACGTAGGGGAAGATAGAACACAATCTTGAGATATCCACATTAAAGTGAGTTTCAGTTTGCTACAAGAAGTTCTTATGGTTCAGGGATCCTAGTGATCCAAACAGTGCAATCCATACATGTTTGTATCAGTTTTGTTTGGTGCTACTTCTTCACCTTTTCTGCTTCAGTAACGTTAGATACGCACTTGAAGAAGTCTAATAGCCCAAATAAAACTGAAATTAGCAACAACCTGAATGTGGACAATTTTCAAGGAACAACAAAAGGTAAAGTCACTTATGTAAATATATACAACAATAATAGTTCCTTACCTCGAATATATATACTTCATGACCTTGTGATGCATTTAACCTTTTCCTCTCCCACCACCCACCAGGCATACATCATGTGCCTGCACGACTACGAG
>NC_091207.1:30916071-30988817 GCF_040958095.1 Procambarus clarkii
GCTCTCCGCTATTTTCATTATTCGTCATATCCGACTCTGCTATGTGATGCACATGTATTCTTGCTTCACCACCCTGTAATGAAATATTGTTTGTTACTAATTGTTTTCAATAATACATTATTTTATTATATAATATTTAATTTATTAATTAAAAACCCTTTCCATATTATAGAAAAAAACTAAAACAAGAATCTATATAAAACTATAGAATAGAATAGACTAATAGAATAGAATATATATATCATATTATTTATATAAATAAATATATATATATATAAATATATGTATATATATTTATATATATATATATTATTATATCCTGTATTATTCCTGTATTATTCCATTATAACCAGTAGGCAGTCTACTGTATTTTATCAAACCGTTATTAGTATAATAGATCTCGTAATAATTTTGCAAAAATAATGGCATTTACTATTTTTAAAAGATTATTAGCAAATTTACAGAAATGGTGCATTCGGAAGACAAAACCGTGGTAGACATGGTTGGAACAAGTTAGGTGAGAGGGTGGTGGAGGCCAAAACCATAATCATAATCATCTGTATCAAACCTTATTACAGGTAAAACCAGTAGGCAGTCTACTGTATTTTATCAAACCGTTATTAGTATAATAGATCTCGTAATAATTTTGCAAAAATAATGGCATTTACTATTTTTAAAAGATTATTAGCAAATTTACAGAAATGGTGCATTCGGAAGACAAAACCGTGGTAGACATGGTTGGAACAAGTTAGGTGAGAGGGTGGTGGAGGCCAAAACCATAATCATAATCATCTGTATCAAACCTTATTACAGGTAAAACCAGTAGGCAGTCTACTGTATTTTATCAAACCGTTATTAGTATAATAGATCTCGTAATAATTTTGCAAAAATAATGGCATTTACTATTTTTAAAAGATTATTAGCAAATTTACAGAAATGGTGCATTCGGAAGGCAAAACCGTGGTAGACATGGTTGGAACAAGTTAGGTGAGAGGGTGGTGGAGGCCAAAACCATAATCATAATCATCTGTATCAAACCTTATTACAGGTAAAACCAGTAGGCAGTCTACTGTATTTTATCAAACCGTTATTAGTATAATAGATCTCGTAATAATTTTGCAAAAATAATGGCATTTACTATTTTTAAAAGATTATTAGCAAATTTACAGAAATGGTGCATTCGGAAGACAAAACCGTGGTAGACATGGTTGGAACAAGTTAGGTGAGAGGGTGGTGGAGGCCAAAACCATAATCATAATCATCTGTATCAAACCTTATTACAGGTAAAACCAGTAGGCAGTCTACTGTATTTTATCAAACCGTTATTAGTATAATAGATCTCGTAATAATTTTGCAAAAATAATGGCATTTACTATTTTTAAAAGATTATTAGCAAATTTACAGAAATGGTGCATTCGGAAGACAAAACCGTGGTAGACATGGTTGGAACAAGTTAGGTGAGAGGGTGGTGGAGGCCAAAACCATAATCATAATCATCTGTATCAAACCTTATTACAGGTAAAACCAGTAGGCAGTCTACTGTATTTTATCAAACCGTTATTAGTATAATAGATCTCGTAATAATTTTGCAAAAATAATGGCATTTACTATTTTTAAAAGATTATTAGCAAATTTACAGAAATGGTGCATTCGGAAGACAAAACCGTGGTAGACATGGTTGGAACAAGTTAGGTGAGAGGGTGGTGGAGGCCAAAACCATAATCATAATCATCTGTATCAAACCTTATTACAGGTAAAACCAGTAGGCAGTCTACTGTATTTTATCAAACCGTTATTAGTATAATAGATCTCGTAATAATTTTGCAAAAATAATGGCATTTACTATTTTTAAAAGATTATTAGCAAATTTACAGAAATGGTGCATTCGGAAGACAAAACCGTGGTAGACATGGTTGGAACAAGTTAGGTGAGAGGGTGGTGGAGGCCAAAACCATAATCATAATCATCTGTATCAAACCTTATTACAGGTAAAACCAGTAGGCAGTCTACTGTATTTTATCAAACCGTTATTAGTATAATAGATCTCGTAATAATTTTGCAAAAATAATGGCATTTACTATTTTTAAAAGATTATTAGCAAATTTACAGAAATGGTGCATTCGGAAGACAAAACCGTGGTAGACATGGTTGGAACAAGTTAGGTGAGAGGGTGGTGGAGGCCAAAACCATAATCATAATCATCTGTATCAAACCTTATTACAGGTAAAACCAGTAGGCAGTCTACTGTATTTTATCAAACCGTTATTAGTATAATAAATCTCGTAATAATTTTGCAAAAATAATGGCATTTACTATTTTTAAAAGATTATTAGCAAATTTACAGAAATGGTGCATTCGGAAGACAAAACCAATTTTTCACTTTTGACAATTGAGCACCTGCTACATCCAGATTCTAGGGAGGAAAGGAAGGACGATCTTACTGGATCCCATAGCCTCTCCGAGGCACAAACCAGGCTTTTACATAACCCCCCCCCCCTGCACCCGAGCTTTTTAAAATAGTAAATGCCATTATTTTTGCAAAATTATTACGAGATCTATTATACTAATAACGGTAAATATATAATAAATAGTAAATAAATCAAAATCAGTTACATTATTTTATCTTATTCATAGCATAAATGTTCTCGAAGATTACTAAAAAGAAATTGAATTAGACTACAGCAAATTGGCAAACTTTACCTTGTATCTGTTTCCACCGAGTTTGTTTGGGGCGTTCTTCAACATATCAGCAATACTTGTCTCAACATCTCTTTCAGTTGCATTAGTGTGGGTGTTGATACAGGCTTCTGGAAATTTATAAGAATTAATTAATATATATAATTATAATTCACTTTGCTATTCCCCATTCCACAGTCCTCTCGTCCTTCCCACTTCCCTGTCCCCACATCATCCCCACTATTCCCACTTCCCTGTCCCATCGTCCTCCTTACCATTTTCCCCTCCCCTGTCCTTCTTCCTCCCCCACCATCTCCCATTCACCTGTCCCTTTGTCCTCCCCAGCATTCCCCTGTCCCCACCATCCCCAACTCCCCAGTCCCCTCGTCCTCCCCACCATTACCCTCTCCTCTGTCCCCTCGTCTTCCCCACCATACCCCCCTCTCGTCCTCCCCACCATTCCAAACTACCTCATCCGATGCATTCTATAATGGTCTGATGCTTCCATCAGAAAATTGGGAACATCAAATGATCTGATATTCCCATCACTGAAAATAAGAACAGCTAAAAAAATGAAATGAAAAAAATAAAAAAATAAACTATACTCATGAAATGAACAGTATGGTAAACAACACAGCTCAATTTCAATGCAATGTCACACAAAATTATTAAATCGAAATGAAAATAAATTGAAATCTATGAAAATTCAAATTATCAATACAATCGGAAATATTGAAATAATATCGCAACATAATATAGTGTGGGTTGCTCTTACGTGCAACAGACGGTGCTGTTTTTCAAAAAAGGCATGGTTTTACCTGTCACAAGTGTGGCATCTATACTTATACTCACGAAATGAACGGTATGGTAAACAACATAGCTCAATTGCAATGCAATGTCACAATAACATTTAATAACAATAATAACAATAACATTTAAATAGACTTTAAGATATAATCTAGAAGAAAATAAGAACATTGAAACGGTTCATGAACTCGATTTCAATAAAGGACACTATGGGGAACTTTGAAAAACAGTTAATGAGTATAATTAGACAGACTTGTTGCTAGGCAGAGGAGTAAATAATGAGATATATGGCAAATTTTGCAAAATATACGGCACACAAACATTCATACCCAAACAAAGCAAAATGCTAGGTAAGAACAAAGCAGTTGGCCCGTAGGGGAAAGGAGATACCCACAAGACTGGAATACAAGTCATTAACAAGCACACAAGTACTACACTACACAACAACCGCACTACTACCAGAACTGGACGAATCACTACCAAAACAATACATTGCACATCACTACCAAAACAACACAACACAACACAAGCATTGGCAAAGAATTATAGACCAGTTGCACTAACATCCCACATAATAAAATTATTTGAGAGTGATCAGGAGTCAGATTACTAGTTTTATAGAGACCAATGACCTCCACAATCCAGGCCAACAAGGATTTAGAGCAGTTTCTATGATCGAGCCACTGAGATCTATAAAGAATTCTGATCAAGAAAGAGATCTAGGGGTGGTTTTAGATAGAAAACTATAACCTGAGGATCATATTAAGAACATTCTGCGAGGGGCCTATGCTACACTTTTTAACTTTAGAATTGCTTTTAAATACATAGGTCAAAAAGTTTTAAAAGTTTTAAAAGTTTTTTAAACCTCTCGTGTATCATGAGTGTGTTAAAGTATCAGATGGTGCATTCAGATGATGAATATTACCTAGTTCCTTCATCTGGGAAGAATGAACACATATTGGTGCATTCGGATGATAAAAACTAACTACTGTAGTTTAATTGATCAACAGACTGTATATCATATGCAGACTGTATGTGGATCTGCGGGCCACTCCAAACAACAGCCTGGTGGACCAAGCTCCACCAGGGCTAAAGCACAAAGTGATATAGATGTGATAGAGAAACTAGGTCAAATGGAGGAGTAGGTCTGTATATTAAACAGCACCTGACGTGCACAGAGCTACTAAACTCAATGTGGTGGTAGAGTGGTGGGGGGGGGGGAAACATTGCAGAAAAAAACAAAAATACAATTTGGTCAACAAAACAGCATTGTTTAAAATAGAAGACATGGGTTGTCATTTTGGGGGTAAGGTAGGTTACATTGAGTTAATTAGTTAGTACTTAGTTTTTATCTTAAACTGGTTGGGAGAGGTACAGTGTTGCTGTGCTGGTGAAAGAACACCTAAAGGTAAATTAAATAATGATTGCGAATCCACAAGAAGTTGACATAATATCGCTAGAGATCTGCAATCAGGATGATAAACTTTCCTTAAAGAATTTGACAAACACTTGCTGATAGGACATGAAGTAAATGAAATGTATGTCAAGTTTTGTGAAATATATGATAAAAGCACAACAAAATTTGTACCAAAGGAGAGATGCAGAACTAGGAAAAGGGGTTTGTTCAACAGAAATTGCGAGAGGGCCTGAGACCCAAACACACACAAATGGAATCAATATATAGCAAGAGGCCAAACCCCCAAACATACAAGCGATGCAAAGATGCGAGAAACAGCAGCAGCATTAAGGAGAGGGACTTAAGGACCATAAATAAAGTGTGAAAATAAACTCGAGTAAATTTTTTTAACTACTCTCGACAGTGAAGAAAAACAAATATTCAGACGATTTGTGTTAGAATCATTAATCTTACACTTTCGGTCATATTCAACAACACAAATACATACACACACATTCCTGTTGCTGTAGCAAGTGAAGAATTACACACACAGATCACAATAACGTGATGCATCAAATGAACAAATCCACAAGGGCCGTGACGAGGATTCGAACCTGCGTCCGGGAGCATCCCAGACACTGCCTTAATCGACTGAGCTACAACAGGGTAAAAGGGTTGAAACCGAAGTTCTACTGAACTTACTGGATCCCATAGCCTCTCCGAGGCACAAACCAGGCTTTTACACAACCCCCCCCCCCCCTGCACCCGAGCTATGTCAACAGGCCGTTCTCCCTCTTCGCCCTTCCGAATGCACCATATCAGTAAATTTTTTAATAATCTGTAGCGAGTAGATTATCCCAATAATATACTCGCTCCAAATATAGTGTTAATGTTCCTGTCAACCTTTGGAGATGAATGAGGTGAGGCGTTGCCCGGGCAACACGGTGAGGTGTTGCCCAAGCAATATAAGCAGCGGTGTAGCGAACATTGGCTAGTCTACTTTCAAGTGTGGTCTAGAGCAGACACTTGCGAGATACTGTACCGACGCTCAGTGCACTCAACTCACACCAAAGTATCACCTGTGTACTTCTGTATATTCGACCAAATATATATATAGTATCTTAGTGTCTGTGTTTATTTGTCACCATACTTTACGTAACAATAGAACCGTTACATTGGTGACCCAGTGAGTGACAAAGAACACCTAGTCACAAACTAGATCTTCGCCATGGATTTATCTACCAGGTTTCCAGCATACAACGCAGATGAGCCAGAATTTTGGTTCATGCAGATGGAGGCTATTTTCGACCTTCACGAAATTTCGACTGAGAAAGCCCGATATGCCTGTACCCTGCCAACACTTACCTCGGAGGCTATGCACACTGCCTCCGCTGTCATCACCGCGCCATCACCGGACACCAGGACGTACACTGCATTGAAAGCCGCTCTTCTACAGGCAGCAATGAAACGCCGCATTCAACAAAGGGACCAACTCCTCACTGACAAAAGGTTAGTAGACAAAACACCAGCCCAGCTTCTGCGGCATATTCAGTATGTGATGCATACTGCAACTGGTCCAGCCCCCAGCGAGATTGTGAGATCACTGTGGATACAACTCTGTCCAAAACACATTCAATCGGCCCTATTCAGTATGGCTGACGACACCCCATTAGCCCAACTGGCTACACTGGCAGACCGGCTTCATACGACGTCTGATAACGCTACGCTGTCCCACCTCAGTGATACACAGCAGACTACAGACACCCAACAACTCGACGTCCTCCAGAACCGGCGTTTTTTCCACCCAGGGAAGACGTACCATGCGAATCCAGTATCAGTCTCTAAGCGACAGCGAGAACGTCGTGGAGAACTTTGTTCTTACCACCAGAAGTTCGGACACCAAGCCCGCAACTGTAGGGCTCCTTGTTCCTGGTCGGGAAACTACTTCGGCGGGGACTGTTAACGGCCAGTGACCCCGCCATTTCAAACACTACACTGCTCTACATATCTGACGTCATAACCAAACGCCGTTTCCTCGTTGACACAGGTGCAGCAGCTAGTGTGTTGCCTCCCCCACTGGTCAAACCAACCCGTACTCCTGGTTTGGACTTACGAGCCGCCAATGGTACGTCCGTCCGTACATATGGGACCCGCGCCCTGGTTCTCGAGTTCGCCTCTCTGGGTCGCTTTACGTGGACTTTCCTCATAGCGGATGTGGAACAACCCATTCTTGGATGGGATTTCCTGCAACACCATCGACTTATGGTGGATCCCGCAGGTGCAGTACTTCGAGCCTCTCCTAGTACCTCACCACAAGTTAACATCGTCACACAAAGAGCCCTCTTCAACAGTTTCCGTTACCTTCTGACCGTTTCGAGGTGGTGCATGTAGACATCGTTGGACCATTACCGTCAGCAAGAGGATATTCTTATCTACTCACCTGCATCGATCGATTCTCCAGATGGCCGGAAGCAATCCCATTAATCAACATCTCAGCTGAGTCAGTGGTCCAGGCTTTCCTCTCTGGATGGGTCGCCCGTTTTGGCAGCCCCTCTGTCATCATCACCGACCAAGGACGACAGTTCGAATCATATCTATGGAAGGAACTTATGGAATTCCTCGGCACCACACATAACCGAACCACAGCATACCACCCTGAGTCGAACGGAATGGTAGAACGCTTTCATAGACAACTAAAAGCTGCCCTAAGAGCTCAAGCACGCCCTGATGATTGGATCGACAACCTTCCATTAGTCTTGCTTGGCATCCGTTCGGCCACGAAGGAGGGCAGTGGATTCTCGGCAGCAGACTTAGTATACGGATCTAGCCTGCGGCTTCCGGGCGAATTCTTAACCCCAACGCCACTTATCACACCCCCAGATCCCACTTTTGTCCAGAAATTACGGGCGGCCATGACAAACATTCGGCCTACACCACCACGCCAACCGACAACTCGTGCTACATATGTGCCTCATGAGCTCCACACAACTGAACACGTGTTTGTAAGAGTCGACGCTGTTCGACGCCCTCTACAGTCACCTTACGAAGGACCATTTAAAGTGGTTTCTCGAACACCGAAGTTCTTCACCATTGAACGCCGAGGACAGCGGGTAAACATCTCCATCGATCGCCTTAAACCAGCACACTGTGACGCTGCCCCAGACATCCCTCCAGAGACACATCCGCCGACTACGCAGTTCACTTTTCGACCACAGTTACCAGCAGCACCGCCACCTACGACAACGGACGATCCTGTACGACCTCTCACCCTACAACCCCAGTTACCAGCCGCACCACAACCTGATCCTGCGACGACGGACGATCCTGTGCGACCTCCCACCCTACGACCCCAGTTAGATGACATCAGCGAAGAGGAGGAAGTTAACTTTGATGGTTATGTAACGCGAGCAGGGCGTACAATTCGCCGACCAGCTAAGTTCCTTGATCAAGTATTTTTCCTTTCATCCCCTGGGAGGGGGAGTTCTGTAGCGAGTAGATTATCCCAATAATATACTCGCTCCAAATATAGTGTTAATGTTCCTGTCAACCTTTGGAGATGAATGAGGTGAGGCGTTGCCCGGGCAACACGGTGAGGTGTTGCCCAAGCAATATAAGCAGCGGTGTAGCGAACATTGGCTAGTCTACTTTCAAGTGTGGTCTAGAGCAGACACTTGCGAGATACTGTACCGACGCTCAGTGCACTCAACTCACACCAAAGTATCACCTGTGTACTTCTGTATATTCGACCAAATATATATATAGTATCTTAGTGTCTGTGTTTATTTGTCACCATACTTTACGTAACAATAGAACCGTTACAAATCTTTTAAAAATAGTAAATGCCACTATTTTTGCAAAATTATTACGAGATCTATTATTCTATAGAATAATGCATATAAATGCATATATGCATATAAATACAAAACATAAATACAAAAGTAAATGTAAATAATTTTACCTTGCACCTAGATCCACCAAGCCTGTATGGCGCGCGTTTCAGTACTTCGGAAATCTAGAACTATCTTGAATCTCTAATCTGCAATGAAACAATACATATTATTGCACTTACCAAAACATGGATGAATGTAGAAAATACAGAACTATTAGCTGAATATCAAATAAATGGATTTAATCTATTTCACACAGATAGATATATTACACCGTGTATATTAGGTAATACCTAACATACACGCCTCCACACACACTACATTTGAAATGTAGTCTCAAAAAGACTACATTTCAACAGCAAAGATTACTCCATAAAAAAATAATTAAATTATTGACCAACATGAGAGAGGGTTAGCCAACATGAGGGTTGTGTTGATTGCCTGAAAATATTTAAATTGTGTAATGTATTGAATGGCATTTTTCAAGTTACAACATTTTTTAAATTACTGAACTAGGTTCTAGGCTTTGCTAGGCTTAATTCAATTATTACAGATAAGCCTAACCTAGCCTAGAACCCAGTGGGTTTTCTTCCTATTGGGGAGTGTTGTACATGCCTCGCCTCCACATACACACTAGCACAGCCAGGCCTCGCCTCCACATACTCACCAGCACAGCCAGGCCTCGCCTCCACATACACCAGCACTGCCAGGCCTCGCCTCGCCTCCACATACACCAGCACTGCCAGGCCTCGCCTCGCCTCCACATACACCAGCACTGCCAGGCCTCGCCTCCACATTTAAACCAACCAAGCCCACAAATACGTTAACATGGACCAGCATTACACCGTCTAACATACTCTGTCAGATGTAACAACTAAATTTGTGAATTCAAGACCAAATCTATTGTATAACACAGTGTTAGTACGAGAAAAACATTACTTACATTCGAAGCCGTGTTTTAAAATGGCGGCGGTCTTGTACTGACGCTCCAAACTGTGTGTTCGTTTGCGTATGATGAACGTGTGACAATTTACTACAACAATTATTTAATTATTCTTATTCTTTATTTTAATATTTTTAGGGTACATGAAATTTCAAACTTATTTGCACACAATAATATAATTGCATTGTCATAACCTTTATATATTACGGAAAATACGATGACATGAACGAAGTCAAAGTGAAGTTGAAGTCAAAGTCATTCGCCGAACGTATTAGTCATTTTTTTTCATACATACATAGTTGATTTACAAACATAATGTTGGATTTATAGATAGAGCTAGTGCATACAATACCTAAAGCCACTATAGTAGGCCTATATAGCATTTCAGGCAACCGGGCAGTATATATGGACCCCTTACTCAAATCTCTGAATATGTTAGATATTAAGTCCCTGCACATACTCTCATGTGTATTTTATATATATAAAACGCTGCACTGTAATGTCAATCCTGACCTTAAAAGCTTCCTAGAAGGTTGTAACAGATCCCATGAGCACCACACCAGAAACAAATACCTATTTGATATTCCAAGAGTACGACTTAGTCAAACTAGAAATGCTTTACAAATCAAGAGACCTCGAATGTGGAATGACCTTCCCAATTATGTTAAAAACTGTACCTCTCCCAACCAGTTTAAGATAAATAAAGATAAATTTATAAGTTAAGAAAAATTCCACAAATCAACAACCCTGTTACTGACCCTGTATTTACCCAAGTCTTTCCTAAATCTAAACTTATCCAATTTATACCCATTGTTTCGTGTTCTATCTTGTGTTGACAATTTTAATACCCTATTAATATCCCCTTTGTTATATCTATTCAGGAAATTGTGGTTGATCTCGAACCCATTGATAATGTGACGACTTATACAGAATTTTGTAACTATATCATCAAGATTGTAACCAGCTTAGCTAAATGTAGTGTGGGGTTCAGTCCCTAAGCCCATATATGTGCCTCTCTAACCATTTAGGTTACAGGGCAAAAACATAAAAACAAAGGTAACTGCAGAAGGCCTATTGGCCCATACCAGGCAGCTCCTATCTATAACAGATAAACACTAAGTACTACCTAATTAACTCAATGTAACCTACCAACCTAACCCCCAAAATGTCAATCCATATCTTTTATTTTAAACAATGCTGTTTTGTTGACCAAATTGTATTTTTACTCTTTTTCTGTCATGTTTCTCCCACCCCTGTTTTTTCCCTTTTTTCTTATTTTTTCTCAACATAATTCATACTTTAATTATGCGGATCAGGACATCACCTGATCAAACACATCAAACATCGTTTGACCACCATCAAACACACACATTTCGTGTGTGTTTGACGCTCACTGATATGTACCAGCGTTGTTTTATATATGGTGCTATTCTATCTTACGCTTTGTTGCTCTTTTTTACCTACGGGCTCATAGAACATTCTATTGCGAAAACATTGGCACAAAAATGAATGACGTACATACAATAATAATGTCAGGACAGTGATATAATTATAAACTTTCAAAGCACTGTATCGCCCATGTGTCGTCTTGTCACCAATACTGGGTAACAGTTCCGCCACTTCCCACACTCTTGCGGGTGGGCAGCGACCATTATTCTACGTTTATATTCATATCACCGTGTTGGGAATTTCATTGCGAGTACATTGATACCAAAATTAACGCTGTAGGACAAGTGTGGAAGTGATAACAATCCCAAGAGTAAAAACATTTTGTTGCTCTTGGGCACTCACGGCGAGTCATCTACGTAGGTATTTATTGGGTGCTGGTATTCATATAACTTTTGGTGACCGTTTTTGCTGATTTTCTTCTAGAGAATGTTATTGCGAACACGTTGGTACCAAAATGAAATACATAGCTCGAGAACTAAGGTCAGGAGAGTAAAAAGAGTATACACATTTTTGTTTTGACGCTTAATTAAGGTTATTGTGAGTACTCATCGCCTGCCTAGAAACTGGAACTAGTAATTCCATCTATCATACATATCATACAAGAGGAGCCACACATCTATGGATCATCCAATAAAATCAGCAGACTTCTAGATGTTACTACTGCTCGGCTTAGACTCGGTTACAAGTATCTCTGGGAATTCTCATTATCTGCTGATGTAGACCTGACCAAATGTAAACTGTGTCAACAAAATTATTCGCACACCCTCCGTCACTATGTGATGGAGTGCGAAAAGATACATGAATTTAGAGACAATTCTATAACCAATGTTCCAGCGATGTGTCAATATTTCATTCAAAATGATCTGCTACCAGAAATTTTAGCCAAATATCCCCAGTTTGCTAACTGTAGATAACAACTAAGTGATTGTAACCTATCCACCGCTGCCCACTGGATGGGGGACGGTGTGCAGGACAAACATATAAATTTTGATACTAGCTCTCCACATATGTCAGTTGCTTAATTTAGAACCTGTACTTGAGGTCGATCTCGAACCCATTGTTGATGTGATGACTTATATTGAATTTTGTAACTAGCTCATCAAGATTGTAACTTGCTTAGCTAAATGAATTGTGGGGTTCAGTCCCTGAGCCCATTATGTGCCTCTGTAACCCTTTCCACAACCGCCCACAAGATGGGTATGGGGTGGGGTGTCTTGGCCAAACGTGCCACATCAAAACCACAAGTTGACATTGAATGTGAATTAACAATGAGACAAGTAAGATTTATACTAATACATTTATACTAACTCTGTTGAGCGTTGACCATTTATACATCAAATCTGTTGATGTGAGCACTTTAGTTTAGTCTGCCGTTTAAAGAAAAAAAGAGCATATCAATGGTATATCACAGAAAACGAATTTATCATAAACTCATGTATTTGTCTTATCATATTGAACTGCATTCATATTTTTAATATATAACAATATGAATATACAAATTTCTGTAAATCCCCTACCTTGTTGGAATCTGTGGAAATGAATGAGCAAATGTGCTGGCTGAAGGCGCTGAAGGAAACCACATTGGTTTCATTTTGGATACAAATGTCCATGGAAATTCAAAATGGAAACTAATTATATAGTTGAACCTGCAGAGACGAGTTTAAGAATCTGTGTTGAGAGTGATGGACACAGCCTTCACAATTATACTTCAGAGAATGTAAACATCTAAGAGTCATTAGAAATATGTGTAGAATAATAAACCCTACATTGTTTGAGTTAGGGAAAACACCATTTGTGATATATAGATACTATAGCTGTTCCTAAAGATTCACCCTTTTTTGCACCAGCAAGATAACATATAAGATTTTAAGAGTTGACGAATGTTAATATTCTTGTTTGATAAACTGTGAACTTGAGACATAGTTAATAAGAACATATTAACACAACAAAATGTTTTCAAAATCCTTAACACCACTTTCCAGCAACTTATATAATTTATATAAATTATTTTAGAGAATAATACATAAATTATATATTTAAACATGATATAGTGTTTAGTGGAATGTATAAGGAGTCAAATTGTGTTAAAAAGAGCAATTTTTAGAAAATTTGGAAAAATACTTTTTTCTGTTCAAATTATAACTAAATGGATTATAAAGGTTTCACTCAGCCAATATATATCATTCACAATTTATTAATGAATTTTACAAAAAAAACACCATAAATTTTATATTTAAACATGTAAAAACTATTTGTTTTACATTTGGAAGAAAATAATTGTAGAAAAACAATTTATAATTAAACCTTTGTGTTTGGATTTTTTGAGTAAAAGTTTCTCAAAGGCTCTCCTGCACCATTCTCAATGCAAATCATTCCCACACCTATGGCAAGAGATAGGCGAACGTTGTGTAGATGATTTGTGTTTGCTGGGAAGGGCCTTAGAGCACTCAACACGGAGGTAAGAGATATGGGGAGACCAAGACAAACGAGTGTCAATGAATAACCCCAAAAGCTTCACGGAATCTTTGTATTCAAGAGGATGACCATAAAGTGACAAAGAGGGACGAAGAACGACCCGTTTCCGCGTAAAAGTCATGGCACAAGTCTTAGAAGTAGAGAACTTGAAGCCATGATCGGTGGCCCAAGACGACACGGCATCAATTGCAAGTTGAAGCCGGCGCTGAAGGAGAGGCGAATCATCACCCTGACAGCAAAGGATAAGATCATCGACATAGAGAGCGGAGAAGACACCAGAAGGAAGAGAGGAAAGAAGACCATTGAGGGCAACCAAAAAAAGAGTAGTGCTCAGAACACTACCCTGGGGCACACCTTCGTATTGCTGAAAAGAGGCAGAGAGAGCGGTACCAAGGCGCACCCGAAAGGAACGACGAGAGAGGAAGCTGCGGAGAAAGAGAGGGAGATGACCACGAAGGCCAAAAGAATGAAGTTGAGATATAATATGATATCGCCAAGTGGTGTCGTAAGCCTTTTCCAGGTCAAAAAGGACGGCAACAACGGAGGTCTTCGCAGCAAAAGCAGTACGAATATAGACCTCCAAGTTCACCAGGACATCTGTCGTGCTGCGGCACTTGCGGAAACCAAATTGAGAAGGGGAGAGGAGGTGATGGTGTTCCAGGAACCACATCAGACGAACGTTAACCATACGTTCAAAGAGTTTGCAGACACAACTTGTGAGAGCAATAGGGCGAAAGTCCTTAGGGGAAGTACCCAGAGACCCCGGTTTGCGAACAGGGAGGACAACGGTATCGAGCCAGTCCTCAGGGACTGACGACGACTCCCAGATCCGATTATACATACTCAGTAAATACTGAGACGTGCACAGAGGGAGATGGCGAAGCATCTCATAATGAATACCATCGGAGCCCGCCGCCGTAGAACCGCAGAGGGCCAGGGCAAAATGAAGTTCAGAGAGAGAGAAGGGATCAGTATAGGGAAGCTGAAGACGAGTGCAGAAATCTAAAGGATGAGACTCAAGGACAGGTTTACGAAGAAGGAAAGATTGGGGAAGATGAAGACCAGAGCTAACAGAAGAAAAGTGGGAACCCAGTACGGAAGCGACCTGCAACGGGTCCACCCCAAAAGAGTATCATAGAGGTGAAGGACCGGTGAAACATCGGGAACGAACTTACCCGCTATCTTGCGGATACGCTTCCAGATCTGAGCCAGAGGAGTTTCGGACGTAATTGTTGAGACATAAGATGCCCAACATTCACGTTTAGCCGTACGGATGGCCCTACGGGCCACTGCACTCGCTTTCCGAAAGAAAAGAAAAGAATCGGTCGTCTGCCTACGGCGGTGCCTCTTCCAGGCTGCATGCTTACAGCGGACAGCCCGAGCACAGTCCGCATTCCACCAGGGAACGCACTTCCATGGACCCCGAGAGGAAGAGCGAGGGATAGAGCAGAGGGCAGCGTTGAAGAGTGTCATGAAAAAGGAGGAGAGAGAGGCAGAAGGGAGAGGTCAGAGAGAGCAGCACTGAGGGTAAATAGGGTTCAGTCCGCCTTAGCAAACTGCCACCTAGGGAAAGAGAGGGAAGGGCGAAAAGAGAAAAAGGAAACAAGGATAGGGAAATGATCACTTCCATGGAGGTCATCAAGAACCTGCCACGTGAAATCTAAGTAAAGAGAAGAAGAGCAGAGAGAAAGATCAAGACAAGAAAGGATGCGAGTCCGAGAGTCCAAATGAGTGGGCTCACCAGAATTCAGAAGAGACAGGGAAGAAGAAAGGAGAAACGGCTCAAGAAGGCGACCCCGGGTATTCGTCAGAACGTCACCCCAAAGAGAATGACGACAATTGAAGTCACACAGCAGGAGCACAGGCTCCGGCAAGGAGTCTAGGAGGTGTTTCAAATCAGGAAGAGAAAGCGGGACACTCGGGTGGAGATAAATGGAACAAACCGTGTACCATTTCCCCACAAAGATACGAGCAGCAGAACAATGGAGAGGCGAAGGAAAAAGTAAAGGAACAAAGGGAACATCAGCACGAATCAAGAGAGCAGAAGAATTAGAAGCCCCAGCAACGGCTGGGGGGGGTGGAGGGTGAGAGAAAGGAATAGCCACGAAAACGACCAGGACGAGCACCAAGCATCAGCTCCTGGAGACAGACACAAAGGGGCGAAAATCGCGAAATCAGAAGTTGGAGTTCGAGGAAATTGGCGTAATAACCTCGAACGTTCCATTGAAGAATGGACAATGACGAGAAGAGAAAGGACAAAAAGAGAGAACAAGGAAGAAACAAAGGCGAAAGAGCAACAGAGCACGTTAAAGAATATCAGGGTAGGGATCAGGGTCAGCAAAGTCAGGGTTAGGGGGCATGGGTAAACTGAGCAAAGACGGAGGGAAGGAAACGGGAGAACAGATCAGAGGTGGGCGGGCGGAGTCCGGAGGAGGAGGAGGAGGAGGAAGAGGAGGAGTCAAGGACAGCAGCAGGAAGAGGAGGGGTAGAAAGAGGGGAGCGTACCTCAGCATGGGCAGCAACCGAGAGGGAAGCGGGGGCTAAAGAAACCTCCATAGCAGGAACAGGGGGCGCAACCACCGAAATGGGAGGGGAAGGAGCGAGAGAGGCAGAAGTAGGGGCCGAGGAAGAAAGCGAAACCTTCTTACCCGCCGGGGAGGAGGAAGGAGAGGAGCCAGGTTTACGCTATTACGTAAAGAGACAGGTGTCCCAGCAACCACGTACTGGGCAACGGATTCTAGCGTCTCAACAGGAGAAGCTGAACGAGAGCACACATGACGGCCGTTTGGAGAGCGATGGACATCAGCCCGCACCGACAGGCGGCGGGGAGAGTCAAGAGACGGATTGGAAGGATGGGAAGGAGGAACGGAGGGAGACGAGGAAGAAGACACAGGAGACACGACAGACCGGGTAGATAGAAGGGGAACCCCAGACAGAGGACCAGGAGGTGGATCCTTCGGGAGAGGACCCAAAGGAACAGAGGAGGGGGCAGTGGGCGTATCAGGGTCCAAGGCCCAGAAACGGTTGTGATTCTGAGGAAGGCGGGAAGGACGAGGAGAGGAAGAGCGCAACACGCGAGCATAAGAGATATTAGCATAAGGCGGGAGCCGGCGAACCTGGCGTCTCGCCTCAGGAAAAGATAAACGCTCCCGGTGCTTCAAGTTGAGGACGGCTACCTCAAGCTTGTAATGGACACACGCACGGGAGAAGGTAGGATGGGCCTCACCGCAGTTGAGGCAACGAGCCTGGGGAGAAGTGCACTCCGACTTAAGAGTGACCTTCGCCACCACACAAAGGACAGAGAGAGACAGTCCCGGAGCAGCGGAGGGCATCATGCCCAAACCTCCAGCACTTGTTGCAGAGCCGAGGAGAAGGAATGTACTCCTGGACAGAGCACCTGGCACCAGCAAGAATGACAGAGGGTGGAAGGGTCCTACCATCAAAGGTAATCTTCACAACCCGGAGGGGTTGACGGCGACTACCACGAGGGGGACGAGTAAACGTGTCCACCTGGAGAATAGAATGGCCCTGGGCAGCAAGGATATGTCGAATATCGTCGTGGCAGTCGCGCAGGTCCCGAACACCGGTCGCAACATGGGGCGGGAGCAGAATAGTGCCAACACTGGCATTCAACTGAGCGTTCTTCGAGACCCGAACAGGGGTCTCGCCAAGGCAGGATAAAGCAGCCAAGCAGGAAGCAGCATCCTGAGAAGGAGCAGCAACGACACGTGTACCGAGACGAGTGGGGTTGAAAGTAATGGAGGCATCCACGGAATCAACGAGATGTCGATGGAGGGAGAAATTGTCAGGAGGCGCAGAATCAAGAGGGAGGAGATCAAAATATTTGGCCCACGAAGCGGGACCAAACAAGGCTTGATAGGTAGCAGAACTGGAAGGAATCGAGCGAGGGCGGCCGTGACGAGGACGGCGGTGAGAACCCCCAGAGAGAGAGGGGTTAAAAGGCGCAGTAGTTACAACTAGAGAAGGAGCCGCGCCAGGGGACGAGGTAGTCACCACTGGGGGCTTGGGGCTCGACCCAACCACAGAGGAGGGAGGGGAGCCAGGGGAAGGAGTCAGAGAGGCCAAAGAAGGAGCAAGGTCGGGGCCCAATGCAGCGGAGGCTACAGAGCCCGGTCTTCCAACACGGACTGACTCGGGGGCTTGGTCGCCCACCCCACGAGCCTGAGAAGGTAAACCAGAAACAGCCGAAACAGGGGTCATCATCATTACGAAAAGAAACATTTATTCACGAATGTGCCCCCACACCCACCATGGAGCCACAATTAGAGGCAGGACACCCAACAAGAAGCTATCGCCGATCTTGCCGGGGCCTCCTAGGGGTGCGTCGTGAGTATACGCCCCACAAACGCCACCTTAAGAAACCGACAGTCCGTCGAGATCAGGTTCAGTGACGAAAGGGGGATTGACAATAAAAGGTTCCCCTCGCTCTCGACGTCGGGTACTACAGTTCTACGGGTGCAAGAGTATGCCTCCTCAAGCACCTGGGCGTCAAAATAGAAGAAGTCCAAGGGAAGAACCAGAACAAGCAAAAGGTCGGCAGGAAACGGCAAGCAGATAGGAGAAGAGGGGGGGAGAAAAACGAAACAGAAGGAAAAGGAAAAGGTGCCCAGCAGAATTGGAGCGGACTGCAGCAGGAGCACAAGGCTAGAAAAGGACAGAGGACTGTCCCAAGGAGCATCACACTCTGGCAGCCGCCCACTAAGCCCCCACACGGCAACAACGAGCTGAGCTTGGGGTGCACAATAAACTAGCTGCCTCCGGTGGCAACAACAAGCATTGACTCTTGGAGACAAGACACAAAGCAATGAACATTGAAATCAGAAGTTGGAGTTCAGGAAAACTTACAAAGAAACCACGAATATTTAATTGAAGAATAGACATGCTAAGAGTCATTTTATAAAAAGATAGTTTATAGTTACAAAACACGCGTCAGTTTATAATTAAAAATTAGGCTTCAGTTTATTTAAAAATGCATCAGTTTATAATTAAAAGAAGCATTCGTCAGTTTATATTAAAAACATTTTGAGTCGGTTTAAAACTAGAAAATGCATCAGTTTATAATTAAAAGAGCATGAGTCAGTTGTCATTGCTGAGGGTAGAATCCTGCAGTGTAGTAACCTCTTACGTTGTATCCATTCTCGTCATATATTGAATATCGATGACTTGGTCTGTAAGATTCACTGGAGTTGCTTAACAAGGAAGCTCCATACTTTATGACAGTGGAGTATTCTTGAGGTATACTGACGTTTTCTTTACAAGGTTGAGGAATATCACCATAGTGGAGCGAAAATGGGTCGGCCTTAGTAATGCTCGACTGGGTATTCTGGACTCTTGAGGTATAAGGCATGTACGTTTCCTTGGCGGAAGGCCAGAGGCATCTGCGCTTAGAGGGATTCACTTCTATGGCTTCTGGCATCTGACAGTAGAGCCATTCTTCCTTTACTTGTCGATGTTTTTCTTCTTTATCCCTTTCTTCACTTGAATACCACTTCACTTGGGTATTCTGGACTCCTGAGGTATAAGGCATGTACGATTCCTTGTAGGAACGCCAAAGGCATCTGCGCTTAGAGGGATTTACTTCTATGGCTTCTGGCATCTGACAGTCAAGCCATTCTTCCTTTACTTGTCGATGTTTTTCTTCTTTATCCCTTTCTTCACTTGAATACCACTTCACTTGGGTATTCTGGACTCCTGAGGTATAAGGCATGTACGATTCCTTGGCGGAAGGCCAAAGGCATCTGCGCTTAGAGGAATTCACTTCTATGGCTTCTGGCATCTGACAGTCAAGCCATTCTTCCTTTACTTGTCGATGTTTTTCTTCTTTATCCCTTTCTTCACTTGAATACCAAATCTTGTGAAAAGGTAAAAAATTATTATTTCTTGCGGTACTACGGTACCCCAAGAAATTTTCTTGCTTCGTTCTTCTACGGGACTTGATTGGTTCCATTCTAGGTGTAGAAGTAGGTTTAGAAAGATCATGGGTTTCTGGTATCCTGTAGTCTAGTATTTTCTCCTCTACTTGTCGACGCTTTTTATTTTCTTTATCACTAGAATACCAAATCTTCTGTAAAGTTGTAAAATTATTTTCTGACTGGTTTCTACGGTACTCGCTTGATTCCATTCTATGAGAAGTTGAACCGTCTGGATATGTTCAGTCTGTGGAAGGTGACCTGAAGATTAATTATTTAAAACTGAAAATTGTAAAGTTGTAACCTAATCTCACCTGTTACCTTTAGTTTTAATAAGACTGCAAAGTACCTATTGACTCAGACGAGGAAGCTCATACCTATATCACACCAAACTCATTTATGTATTAGCCTACGTAGCATATGTATGGGGCAAGTAACAAAAGTAGCAGCAAGTCATCCAAAGTAAATATATATAATTTGTTCCATAAATTGACAGGGTCCCGATATTACAGTCGGGTTCGTTCTCGACTCGCAATCGTGAATTCAGGATTCGAATCCCATGCGGGACAAAAATGGTTGGGCGCATATGCTATCCCCTAATGCCTCTGTTCACGTGGCTGTAAATATGTACCCAGGAGTTAGTCGGCTTGTTATGGAGTTGAATCCTGGGGAGAGTCAGTAATTCGACCCCTGGGGACCTCGACATAAGCCTAACGTATATATACACTGGCTGCCTGTCCCCCAAAACAATGTATTATTATTGTTATTATTATTATTATTATTATTATTATTATTATTATTATTAACCCTCTTTTAAAACTGGCATTTTATCAGCACTGTTTTGACGATCTTACCTTTTGCTAAGATCTTACCCTAGTTCTCTACAACTAAGACTTGTGCTATGCACAAGTCTTAGTTGTAGAAACTTGAAGCCATGATTGGTGACCCAGGACGACACTGCATCAATCGCTAGTTGAAGCCGCCACAGGAGAAAAGGCGGATCAACACCATGACAACAGAGAGTAAGGTCGTCAACATAGAGCTGAGAAAATGACATAGGTAAGGAAGGAAAGAATACTATTGAGAGCAACCGAGCAACCATGAAAGAGAGTAGCGCTCAGAACACTACCTTGGGGTACTACCTCGTAGTGTCGAAAAGTGGCAGATAACGCGGTACCAAGCCTCGCTCTAAAGGAACGACTAGAGAGGAAGCGTTGGAGGAAGAGAGGGAGATTACCACGAAGGCCAAAATAACGGAGCTAGGACAGAATATGGTATGTCCAGGCGGTATCATACACCTTTTCCAGGTTTAAGATCAGGAAGAGAAAGCAGGACATTAAGGAGAGAAATGAAACTGACTGTATACCATTAATCACAAAGATACGGGCCGCATAACACTGAATATGCAACTGAAAAAGTAGGGGAACGTAGGTACTATCATGATGGATCAAGAGAGCAGTAGTGTTATGGGTCCCAGCAAGAGCAGGAGTGGGGGGAGAGAAAGGAATAACCACGGAAGTGACCAGGACGAGTGCTAACTATCGGCGTCTGGAGACAGACACAAAGTGGTTAAAACTGCATGATAAGAAGTTGGAGTTCATGGAAGTTGGCATAAAAACCACGAATATTCAATTGAAGAATAGACATTGTCAAAAGCAGAGATAACAGAAACAGAGATAAGGAAGAAACAAAGGCAAACAACGCAGACTAAGATAGATCAGGATCAGTGAAATCAGGGTTACGAGGCATATGCAAATCTAGTAAAGACGATGGAGTCAAGAGAGCGGAAGGATGGACCAGAGGCGGACTGACAGGCCTGAGTGGGAGGAGTCATTGAGGAAGGGCGGTCAAGGGAATCAAAGGAAGGAAGGACAAACAGGGGAGTGCACTGGAGCAAGAACAGCATCCGAAAGAGACTCTGGGACCTCTATAGCTGCGACAGGCGACTCCGCCACTGAAATGGGAGGGGATGCAGGGACAGATTCGGAAGGTGAAGAATATAGCGATGCCGTCTTACCCACCAGGGAGGAAGAAGGAGAGGAGAGGAGCCAGGTTTACATTTCTCACGCAGAGAGACAAGCATATCAACAGCAATGTACTGGGCGATAGCCTCTACAGTGTCAAGAGGAGAAGGAGAATGAGAGCTAACAATACGAAGATTGCCGGGAGGAGGATGGACAACGGCCTGGACAGAAAGGCGTTGTAGAGGGCCAAAAGACAGAGGGAAGGGCTGAAAAGGAGGATTTGGGTGAAAAGGTAAGGGGGACACAGAAGACAGGGAAGACTGTGAAGGAAGGAAAGATACTCCAGACGGAGAACCAGGAGGAAGACCCTCTGGACCTCTCTCCTATGCCCAGAAAGCATAGGAGCAGGCGAGGTAGTGGTAAAAGTGTTGGAGTCTATGGCCTGGAAACAGTTGAGAAACTGAGAAAGTGGGAGAGGGCGAGGAGAAGTGGATCGCAACACACGAGCGTAAGACATGCCAGAGGAAGAGGGGAAGATGGCAAACCTGGCGTCACGCCTCAGGAAAAGATATACGATCGTAATTTTTCAAATTGAGAATGGCTTCCTCAAATTTGTAGTGCACACATGCGCAGAAGACAAGATGGGCGTCACCGCAATTGATGCAGTGAGCTTGGGTAGAGGAGCACTCCGTCTTAAAATGACCAGAATGTCCACACAAGGGGGGATACACACCCCTCACTTGTGCACTTGAAGGGACCATGCCCAAATCTCCAGCACATCTTCTGTGCCAGGTATGTACGACGGGCTCACCAAAGCCCGTTCTGCTTGGAACTTTTTGTTCCGTGTAGCTGAATCTAGAAGATCATCTCCAGCAGCTATTGCAGAGGCGAGGAGAGGGGATGTACTCCTGTACAGAGCATCTGGCACCAGCAGGAATTACGGAAGATGTAAGGGACCTACTATAAAAAGTGATCTTAACTATGGGAAGAGTCTGACGACCACCACCACGAGAGGGTCGCGTGAATATATCAATCTGGATAGAATGACCTTGGGCCTCGAGAATATTTTTTATTTCCTCGAAGCAGTCTTTCAGTTCCCTATCACCAGTCGCAACATGGTACGACAGAATAACTATGCCAATGCTGCCATTTAACCTGACATTATTGGAGATCCGAACAGAGGGGTCTCTAATGCAGGACAACGTAGCGAAGCAGTCAGCCGCTTCCCGAGAATTCGTGCAATGACACATGTACCAGTAAGGGTGGGGTTGAAAGTGACAAAGGTATCCACCGAATCAACTAGGTGTTTATGGAGGAATAAATCGTCAGGACGTGTAGAATAAACATGAGAGCAAAATACTTAGTTCACTTAGCAGGACCAAACAAATCTTGGAATGTATTAGATCGGGAAGGAATCGTGTACATACAAGTGCGGAGGTGACGGCCCGGAGCACCTCCAGTAAGGGGATGGGGAGTTATCTCACATCCAGAGGAGGAGAATTCTCCTCCGCTTAATTCCATCCTCTACGCATCCCTCTCTCCATTTCTCTCAGCTTCCCTCCCTCCCTCCCATTCTTTCAACTTGCCTGCCTGCCTGCCTACCGTTCTCACAGCTTACCACTCATTCACATTCAACTTCCCTCCCCCCCACATTCTCTCAACTTCTCTCCCACCCCCCCCACATTCTCTCAACTTCTCTCCCCCCCCTCACATTCTCTCAACTTCTCCCCCCCCCCACATTCTCTCAACTTCCCTCCCTCCCCCCTCATTCTCTCAACTTCCCTCCCCCACCTCATTCTCTCAACTTCCCTTCCCCCTCCACCTCATTCTCTCAACTTCCCTCCCCCCCCCCCCACCTCATTCTCTCAACTTCCCTCCCCCCCACCTCATTCTCTCAACTTCCCTCCCCCACCACCTCATTCTCTCAACTTCTCTCCCTCCCTCCCAACTTCCTTCCCTCCCTCCCTCATTCTCTCAGTTTACCGCCCTCTCATTCTCTCACCTTCCCTCACTCGATAACATTCTTTCAACTTCCCTTCCTTTCGAGGGTTGCATGGCACTCCCGAGACCTCTGTTTGCCTTATGTATCTAAAAGATTTAGATTCAGGAGTGAGCAGCAATATTGGCAAATTTATAGACAATGCGAACATTGGAAAGGATATATATATATATATATATATATATATATATATATATATATATATATATATATATATATATATATATATATATATATATATTGTGACGATAATCTCTTTCAAGAGAGATTGAGCCTGCTCTTCCCTCCAAAGTACGTCACCTCAACATATAATATAGAAGATATATCCAACAAGTATCACCAAAACGTTTTGCCCAGAGAGCAAAACGTATCCAGCCCACCGGCGCACCTGCTCGCCTCCGCCACCGTTAACCAGCAAACTGCTTGTCCATCGCCTGCCTGTCGCTGATTGGCTGGTGTCCAGTCGCACCTGCCCCACCACCCTCCGCCACAATTTGATGTCTGGGCTACAGCGACCTAGGGAAGGCAGAATATCTCAGTGCTCCCACACAGTTGACACGTCTCATTGGTAGACTAAGCCATGGCTTACGTGTACTAAGGGAGGTGGCAGCTTGAAGCCAATATTCCTGCACTAATATTTACTTTGCTATTATTCACTTGTCTTATCGTAACTTTTCATTTGCCAGTGATTATTCTTATTATTTTGTTTGTTGATTTGTCTGTTACATTTTTATACTCCATTTTATTCATGTCTTGCTTTTCTAACGTAATTAAAATTTCATTGTTAAATTTACTTGTGTTTTGTGTGTCTTCCCATTACCTTACCACAGACGAAAGTTCCAGCTTTTCTCTTTTTTTTTCTTTATGTGACGAGGCCATGCCCCTAGCTTTTGAAACAGCCGAACACCAACGCGTTACCGTCACAATATATATATATATATATATATATATATATTATATATATATATATGTCGTACCTAATAGCCAGAACGCACTTTTCAGCCTACTATTCAAGGCCAGATTTGCCTAATAAGCCAAGTTTTCATGAATTAATATATTTTCTCTATTTTTTTTTCTTATGAAATGATGAAGATCCCCATTTCATTATGTATGAGGTCAATTTTCTTTTATTGAAGTTAAAATTAGCGTAGATATATGACCGAACCTAACCAACCCTACCTAACCTAACCTAACCTATCTTTATAGGTTAGGTTAGGTTAGGTAGCAGAAAAAGTTAGGCTAGGTTAGGTTAGGTAGGTTAGGTAGTCGAAAATACATTAATTCATGAAAACTTGGCTTATTAGGCAAATCTGGCCTTGAATAGTAGGCTGAAAAGTGCGTTCTGGCTATTAAGTACGACATATATATATATATATATATATATATATATATATATATATATATATATATATATATATATATATATATATATATATATATATATATATATTCAGAAGACGATCACTTCAAGACGATCTAAATACCCTTTGAAATGGTCAAAAGACTGACAGATTCAGTTTATTGCTAACAATTGTATGGTTCTGAGGCTGGACAATGAGTTGCTACGTATCAGTTCGATGGTATTGAGATTGAATAGTCTAGTGGCATGAAGAGATCTATGGGGGGTCATTAGTAGTAGTAATTTAAAACTAAAAATTCAATGCATGTTCGAAATAAGGCAAATACGATACTGGGGTTTAATTCTATAAACGTTAGCAATGAAACCATTCTTCAGCTATTCCTAGTGCTTGTTAGGCCTTCATTTAGATTATGCAGTTCAGTTTTGGTCTGAGTTCAGTGAAGAATGAAATAAATCCTAGGAATTTTAAATCTTCCACATGAGGAGAGGGGAAGAGGAAGGTGGGAGACTGAGAGACTGGCGTGAGAGACGAAAGGAGAGCAGGGAGAGGGAAGGGGGTTACTGAGGGAGTATGTTGAGGAAGGGGGGAAAGGTGTGAAGAGAGGAGTGGGAGGGGCGGTGGGGGGGGGTGTTAAGAGAGGAGTGGGAGGGGGGTACAGGGAGGGACCACAGTGCAGCCTGGTACCCGCTCCAGGTTATTGTTCGGACAAACTCACAAACTAATACTTTGGTCGGGTCTCACTCCTGGTTTAATTTTCAGTAATGGTTTAAATAACTTTCAGGAAAAAATGGAAAACTAGAATTCAAATAAAGGAATTCCTTTCCTAACTAGCAGACCTTCAACTTGGCCATTCAATCAGAAGTTATCCAACGAGAAGGGACAACGAGTACTACACAACACGACAACAGTATACTTAATGTAGTGATGAAGACCACAAGTCTTCTGTTATACGGATCACAAAATACCACTGCTCACAAAAAGAGTGTCCTCGGGCAGCACTTTGACTCCACTACACCAGCAGTCCCTCTCTCACTCGCCCAACCCGTCCTCAACTCAAGTCCATTACATCCAGCGGTCGACCCCACAGACGCATTCATAAATTTTTACATGCTGTTCATTCAAAACGGGATTTTTTTCAAATATAAATTAATGTTATTATATATTAGAATATTGTGCAAATATAGGAATAGGTTAGGTATTTAGATTCTGTTGGCGATTATTTGTATTTCAACCCGTCCTCGACTCAAGTCCATTACATCCAGCAGTAGACCCCACAGGCGCATTCATAAATTTTAATATGCTGTTCATTCAAAACGGGAATTTTCTCAAGTATAAATTAATATTATCATATATTAGCATATTGTGCATATATAGGCATAGATTAGGTTAGGTGTTTAGGTTCTGTTGGCGATTATTTGTATTTGTAGTACGTGGGTGAAGCATTTATAGCATTGTGATTCGAACAAAATTCGTCAGTGAAACACTTGTTCCGGATATGTTCGAACGTCAGCAGTTGTGAGTCGTGTGTAAACCGCTTTTCATTCATAAACAGGGGGTTTGGCGGGTGGATGGAATCACTTTTGGATCTTTGTTTGGAGGACGGGCTGTTGTATTTGTAGTACGTGGGTGAAGCATTTACAGCGTTGTGGTTCGATCAACCCGTCCTCGACTCAAGTCCGTTACATCCAGCGGTCGCCCCCACAGACGCATTCATAAATTTTAACTTGCTGTTCATTCAAAACAAGAATTTTCTCAAATATAAATTAATATTATAATATATTAGCATATTGTGCATATATAGGCATAGGTTAGGTATTTAGGTTCGGTTGGCGATTATTTGCATTTGTAGTACGTGGGTGAAGCATTTATAGCGATGTGGTTCGAACAAAACTCGTCAGTGAAACACTTGTTCCGGATATGTTCGAACGTCAGCAGTTGTGAGTCGTGTGTAAATCGCTTTTCATTCATAAACAGGGGGTTTGGCGGGTGCATGGAATCACTTTTGGATCTATGTTTGGAGGACGGGCTGGGTTTGATCAAACGTCGTCAGTGAAGCACTTGTTCCGGAAGTGTTCGAACGTCATCAGTTGAGAGTCAGCCCGTCCTCCAAACAAAGATCCAAAAGTGATTCCATGCACCCGCCAAACCCCCTGTTTATGAATGAAAAGCGGTTTACACACGACTCGCAACTGCTGACGTTCGAACATATCCGGAACAAGTGTTTCACTGACGAATTTTGTTCGAATCACAACGCTATAAATGCTTCACCCACGTACTGCAAATACAAATAATCGGCAACAGAACCTAAACACCTAACCTAACCTATGCCTATATATGCACAATATGCTAATATATTATAATATTAATTTATACTTGAGAAAATTCCCGTTTTGAATGAACAGCATGTTAAAATTTATGAATGCGTCTCTGGGGTCGATATCTGGATGCAATGGACTTGAGTCGAGGACGGGTTGTGAGAGTCGTGTGTAAACCATTCTTCATCCATAAACAGGGGGTTTGGCGGGTGGATGGAATCACTTTCGGGTATTCATTTGGAGGACGGGCTGCACTCCACAACACCAGCTGTCTCCCTCTCTCTCTCTCTCACTCGCCACTTGTCCATCGAACATGTTCCAACACTTCTCCCAAAGTTTCGTAAATAACCCCTAATACTAGTTCACACGGCTCTCATATTTTTTTTAAGATCAATATAAATCAAGTCACAATATTTATGTTGATAAGTTTTTTACGGTAATCAGGCAATATATATATATATATATATATATATATATATATATATATATATATATATATATATATATATATATATATATATATATATATATATATATATTAGTATATTTTGGTAGCAGTCTTTCCTGTAGACATATATTATTAAATATGACCGAAAAAGTAAGATTAATAATTCTAACACGAATTTTCTCAATCTTTCGTACATTTCTTTTCATTGTTGGAGGTAAATCAAAAATCAATTCTCCAAAATTCATTTTTATTTCTAGTCTGACGCGACACGAGCGCGTTTCGTAAAACTTATTACATTTTCAAAGACTTTAGTTCACAAATACACAACTGAATAGAACTTACGCATCTCCGATTTTATATCTGCATTTGAGTGAGGTGGAAGGGGTGATGTGGCATTAACACAAGACAGAACAAGAGGTGGCATTAATAGGGTATTAATTTCATCAACACAAGACAGAACAAGAGGTGGCATTAATAGGGTATTAATTTCATCAACACAAGACAGAACACGAAACAATGGGTATTGAATAGAAGTGTTTGTAGAAAGCCTATTGGTCCATATTTCTTGATGCTTCTATATTGGAGCGGAGTCTTGAGGTGGGTAGAATATAGTTGTGCAATAATTGGCTGTTGATTGCTGGTGTTGACTTCTTGATGTGTAGTGCCTCGCAAACGTCAAGCCGCCTGCTATCGCTGTATCTATCGATGATTTCTGTGTTGTTTACTAGGATTTCTCTGGCGATGGTTTGGTTGTGGGAAGAGATTATATTTACCTTAATGGAGCCCTGTTGTTTATTCATCGTTAAACGCCTAGAAAGAGATGTTGTTGTCTTGCCTATATACTGGGTTTTTTGGAGCTTACAGTCCCCAAGTGGGCATTTGAAGGCATAGACGACGTTAGTCTCTTTTAAAGCGTTCTGTTTTGTGTCTGGAGAGTTTCTCATGAGTAGGCTGGCCGTTTTTCTGGTTTTATAGTAAATCGTCAGTTGTATCCTCTGATTTTTGTCTGTAGGGATAACGTTTCTATTAACAATATCTTTCAGGACCCTTTCCTCCATTTTATGAGCTGTGGAAAAGAAGTTCCTGTAAAATAGTCTAATAGGGGGTATAGGTGTTGTGTTAGTTGTCTCTTCAGAGGTTGCATGGCTTTTCACTTTCCTTCTTATGATGTCTTTGACGAAACCATTGGAGAAGCCGTTATTGACTAGGACCTGCCTTACCCTACAGAGTTCTTCGTCGACTTGCTTCCATTCTGAGCTGTGGCTGAGAGCACGGTCTACATATGCGTTAACAACACTCCTCTTGTACCTGTCTGGGCAGTCGCTGTTGGCATTTAGGCACATTCCTATGTTCGTTTCCTTAGTGTAGACTGCAGTGTGGAAACCTCCGCCCTTTTCCATGACTGTTACATCTAGAAAGGGCAGCTTCCCATCCTTTTCCATCTCGTAAGTGAAACGCAGCACGGAACTCTGCTCAAATGCCTCCTTCAGCTGCTGCAGATGTCTGACATCAGGTAACTGTGTAAAAATGTCGTCAACATACCTGCAGTATATGGCCGGTTTCAAGTTCATGTCGACTAAGACTTTTTGCTCGATGGTACCCATGTAGAAGTTTGCAAACAGGACACCTAGGGGAGAACCCATGGCGACCCCATCTACTTGCTTATACATGTGCCCATCCGGGCTCAAGAAGGGTGCCTCTTTAGTACAAGCTTGGAGTAGTTTCCTCAGAATATTTTCTGGTATGTCAAGAGGAGTACAGGCTGGATCACGATACACTCTGTCGGCTATCATTCCGATTGTCTCGTCCATAGGTACGTTGGTAAACAGCGATTCTACGTCCAACGAGGCTCTTATCCCTGTGGCCCGTGTGCCCCGCAGTAAGTCAACAAATTCCTTTGGAGACTTCAGGCTGAAGGCGCAAGGAACATAAGGAGTCAGCAGGCCGTTGAGTCGCTTCGCCAGTCTGTACGTGGGTGTGGGTATCTGGCTAATGATTGGCCGAAGTGGGTTTCCAGGCTTGTGCGTCTTGACATTTCCATACGCATATCCAGGTTTATATTCCCCAATGATCTTTGGCAGGTGGAGTCCGGATTTCTTGGCATTCACAGTTTCGATCAGTTTGTTGACCTTTGGTTTTAATTCGGCTTTAGTGTCCTTCGTTACCCTTTGGAACTTAGTTTGGTCAGAGAGTATGATGTTCATTTTCGCCAGATATTCGTCTTTTTTAAGAATGACATATATTGGCGACTTGTCACCTCTCCTGACAACTATCTCCTTGTTCTCACGAAGGCTTTTAGCTGCCGCTTTATGCTCGGGGGACAGTATGGTGCTTCTGTAGTTGCCTCGATTCTTTCCTCCTTCTGCAATAAGTTCTGCTTGTAAGGTATCTTTGGTAGTGACCTTCTTTTGTGTCTCGAGGTCGAATATGTCGTCCAACAGAATTTCCAACTCTACTTTCCGGGCCATCTCACTCGGTCTGGACATAACATGACAGTTTATGCCCAGATTTAGGAGAGTGACTTGGTCCTCAGTGAGGTTAATTCCTGCAAGGTTCAGGAAGCCATCTCTTGGTCGTGGAATTGCCATAGGTCCTCCATATAATGTTGTTAGTTTCTTGATAATCCTTGTTTCAGTGCTGAGGTGATGTTGGTCTGTGAGGATGTCGAGGTGTTGTTCAATGCGGGTACGGATACTATCGTCGATGTTGCTATTTCTCCACTCGTTTGTAGCATGAAGTAGTTGCGTTTTGTTGTCTTTGATTTCATTCTCTGCCTTGTATATCTGATCACGAATCAGATCCTGGCGATATTTTATCGTGAAGGCTTGATTCCTTGCTGCTGGGTCGTGCGTTTTAATATTAGTATATTTTGGTAGCAGTCTTTCCTGTAGACATATATTATTAAATATGACCGAAAAAGTAAGATTAATAATTCTAACACGAATTTTCTCAATCTTTCGTACATTTCGTTTCACTGTTGGAGGTAAATCAAAAATCAATTCTCCAAAATTCATTTTTTATTTCTAGTCTGACGCGACACGAGCGCGTTTCGTAAAACTTATTACATTTTCAAAGACTTTAGTTCACAAATACACAACTGAATAGAACTTACGCATCTCCGATTTTATATCTACATTTGAGTGAGGTGGAAGGGGTGATGTGGCATTAACACAAGACAGAACAAGATGTGGTATTAATAGGGTATTAATTTCATCAACACAAGACAGAACAAGAGTATCAATAGGGTATTAATTTCATCAACACAAGACAGAACACGAAACAATGGATATTGAATAGAAGTGTTTGTAGAAAGCCTATTGGTCCATATTTCTTGATGCTTCTATATTGGAGCGGAGTCTTGAGGTGGGTAGAATATAGTTGTGCAATAATTGGCTGTTGATTGCTGGTGTTGACTTCTTGATGTGTAGTGCCTCGCAAACGTCAAGCCGCCTGCTATCGCTGTATCTATCGATGACTTCTGTGTTGTTTACTAGGATTTCTCTGGCGATGGTTTGGTTGTGGGAAGAGATTATATGTTCCTTAATGGAGCCCTGTTGCTTATGCATCGTTAAACGCCTAGAAAGAGATGTTGTTGTCTTGCCTATATACTGGGTTTTTTGGAGCTTACAGTCCCCAAGAGGGCATTTGAAGGCATAGACGACGTTAGTCTCTTTTAAAGCGTTCTGTTTTGTGTCTGGAGAGTTTCTCATGAGTAGGCTGGCCGTTTTTCTGGTTTTATAGTAAATCGTCAGTTGTATCCTCTGATTTTTGTCTGAAGGGATAACGTTTCTATTAACAATATCTTTCAGGACCCTTTCCTCCGTTTTATGAGCTGTGGAAAAGAAGTTCCTGTAAAATAGTCTAATAGGGGGTATAGGTGTTGTGTTAGTTGTCTCTTCAGAGGTTGCATGGCTTTTCACTTTCCTTCTTATGATGTCTTCGACAAAACCATTGCAGAAGCCGTTATTGACTAGGACCTGCCTTACCCTACAGAGTTCTTCATCGACTTGCTTCCATTCTGAGCTGTGGCTGACAGCACGGTCGACATATGCGTTAACAACACTCCTCTTGTACCTGTCAGGGCAGTCGCTGTTGGCATTTAGGCACATTCCTATGTTTGTTTCCTTAGTTTAGACTGCAGTGTGGAAACCTCCGCCCTTTTCCATGACTGTTACATCTAGAAAGGGCAGCTTCCCATCCTTTTCCATCTCGTAAGTGAAACGCAGCACGGAACTCTGCTCAAATGCCTCCTTCAGCTCCTGCAGAAGTCTGACATCAGGTACCTGTGTAAAAATGTCGTCAGCATACCTGCAGTATATGGCCGGTTTCAAGTTCATGTCGACTAAGACTTTTTGCTCGATGGTACCATTGTAGAAGTTTGCAAACAGGACACCTAGGGGAGAACCCATGGCGACCCCATCTACTTGCTTATACATGTGCCCATCCGGGCTCAAGAAGGGTGCCTCTTTAGTACAAGCTTGGAGTAGTTTCCTCAGAATATTTTCTGGTATGTCAAGAGGAGTACAGGCTGGATCACGATACACTCTGTCGGCTATCATTCCGATTGTCTCGTCCACAGGTACGTTGGTAAACAGCGATTCTACGTCCAACGAGGCTCTTATCCCTGTGGCCCGTGTGCCCCGCAGTAAGTCAACAAATTCCTTTGGAGACTTCAGGCTGAAGGCGCAAGGAACATAAGGAGTCAGCAGGCCGTTGAGTCGCTTCGCCAGTCTGTACGTGGGTGTGGGTATCTGGCTAATGATTGGCCGAAGTGGGTTTCCAGGCTTGTGCGTCTTGACATTTCCATACGCATATCCAGGTTTATATTCCCCAATGATCTTTGGCAGGTGGAGTCCGGATTTCTTGGCGTTCACAGTTTCGATCAGTTTGTTGACCTTTGCTTTTAATTCGGCTGTAGTGTCCTTCGTTACCCTTTGGAACTTAGTTTGGTCAGAGAGTATGATGTTCATTTTCGCCAGATATTCGTGAACGCCAAGAAATCTAATATCTAATATTAGACATATATATATATATATATATATATATATATATATATATATATATATATATATATATATATATATATATATATATATATATATATATATATATATATATGTCGTACCTAGTAGCCAGAACACACTTCTCGGCCTACTATGCAAGGCCCGATTTGCCTAATAAGCCAAGTTTTCCTGAATTAATATATTTTCTCTAATATTTTTCTTATGAAATGATAAAGCTTCCCATTTCATTATGTATGAGGTCAGTTTTTTTTATTAGAGCTAAAATTAACGAAGATATATGACCGAACCTAACCAACCCTACCTAACCTAACCTAACCTATCTTTATTGATTAGGTTAGGTTAGGTAGCCGAAAAAGTTAGGCTAGGTTAGGTTAGGTAGGTTAGGTAGTCGAAAAATAATTAATTCATGAAAACTTGGCTTATTAGGCAAATCGGGCCTTGCATAGTAGGCTGAGAAGTGCGTTATGGCTACTAGGTACGACATATATATATATATATATATATATATATATATATATATATATATATATATATATATATATAGAAGTTTGTGAGGGTACCACCTCTGGTGCCAATGTGGGGACCCATAGCCTCGGAGAAGAAAATAAAAAGTATTCAGAGGAGACCTTGTGGTTTCTCACTGAACACTAATATTATCTTCTCCTACCACCCCCATTCTTTTGTATGTACACATATATATTTACTTTATTTGAAGTTTGTTACAAAAAAGGAGTTACATATGGGTTACAAAGATGGTTGTCATAGGTTGTCGAGTTCCTCCAGCTCCTCAGATGGCGGGAAGGAACCCTGGATGCAGTGCGCATTTCCCCTACACCTATATATATATACCCTATATATATATCCCCTATATATACCCTATATATATATCCCCTACACCTATATATATATATATATATATATATATATATATATATATATATATATATATATATATATATATATATATATATATATATATATATGTCGTACCTAGTAGCCAGAACGCACTTCTCAGCCTACTATGCAAGGCCCGATTTGCCTAATAAGTCAAGTTTTCATGAATTAATTGTTTTTCGACTACCTAACCTACCTAACCTAACCTAACTTAACTTTTTCGGCTACCTAACCTAACCTAACCTATAGAGATAGGTTAGGTTAGGTTAGGTAGGGTTGGTTAGGTTCGGTCATATATCTACGTTAATTTTAACTCTAATAAAAAAAATTGACCTCATACATAATGAAATGGGTAGCTTTATCATTTCATAAGAAAAAAATTGAGAAAATATATTCATTCATGAAAACTTGGTTTATTAGGCAAATCGGGCCTTGCATAGTAGGCTGAGAAGTGAGTTCTGGCTACTAGGTACGACATATATATATATATATATATATATATATATATATATATATATATATATATATATATATATATATATATATATATATATATATATATGTCGTACCTAGTAGCCAGAACGCACTTCTTGGCCTACTATGCAAGGCCCGATTTGCCTATTATGCCAAGTTTTCATGAATTAATGGTTTTTCGTCTACCTAACCTACCTAACCTAACCTAACCTAACGTTTTCGGCTACCTAACCTAACCTAACCTATAAAGATAGGTTAGGTTAGGTTAGGTAGGGTTGGTTAGGTTCGGTCATATATCTACGTTAATTTTAACTCCAATAAAAAAAATTGACCTCATACATAATGAAATGGGTAGCTTTATCATGTCATAAGAAAAAAATTAGAGAAAATATATTATTTCAGGAAAACTTGGCTTATTAGGCAAATCGGGCCATGCATAGTAGGCTGAGAAGTGCGTTCTGGCTACTAGGTACGACATATATATATATATATATGTCGTACATATATATATATATATATGTCGTACCATATGTATATATATATATATATATATATATATATATATATATATATATATATATATATATATATATATATATATATATATATATAAATATATATATATTTATATATATATATATATATATATATATATATATATATATATATATATATATATATATATGTATATATATATATTATATATATATATATATATATATATATATATATATATATATATATATATATATATATATACATATATATATATATATATATATATATATATATATATATATATATAAAAGATACCCCAAAGATAAAGCCCCCAAAGATACAAAGCCAGTGTTCTCAATGCTTATATTCGTTGAGCGCTTACCCACTGCTCTGAATGGAGCAACGTGAGTAGAGAGTTTGAAAGAGTAACTCAGGTATTGGTGAACAACGGATGTAGCAACGCGGAAATAAACGCTGCTATAAGAAGACACTTGGACCGTTGGTATAATCCAGAACCTAGAACAGAAACCACATCACCTCCAATAAAATTATATTACAAATCAACCATGCACAGTGAACATATAAATGAGGAAAGAATAATGAAAGAAATAATCCGTAAAGGAGTAAAAAGCACTACTCCTAACCAAAACATAAACCTGATAATATTCTACAAAACCAAGAAGACTTCCAAACTCCTTATCAACAACAGCCCGAAGCCGACGGAGAACCCTCTACAGCAGTCAAGCGTTGTATACATGTACACTTGCCCCCACGAAGGATGTAACCTTCAATCTAAGTACATAGGTATGACGTCGACCAAGCTGACGAGGCGTTTGACATGCCATCTTCAATCCGGTGCCCCTAGGAATCACATGAGACAAGCCCATGACATCACTCTAACAAGAGAAATGTTGAACAAGAATACCTGCATAATAGACAAAACCCAAGATGCAAGAAGAATAGAAATTCTTGAAGTAATTCACATAAGAATAGAAGAACCTACCATGAACACCCAAATCACGGTACAATTTACTCTACTCACCATGAGAGTAAGGACAAGACCAGAACATAACGATGCAAACACAGAAGACAATGTCCAACATACCAGGCCAATTACACTGGATTAATCTTTGTGTTTAGATAGGAGCTGCCTCGTATGGGAAAATAAGCCTTCTGCAGTTACCTCTATGTTTCACCTCACACACACACACACACACACACACATATATATGTCGTACCTAGTAGCCAGAACGCACTTCTCAGCCTACTATGCAAGGCCAGATTTGCCTAATAAGCCAAGTTTTCATGAAATAATTGTTTTTCGACTACCCAACCTACCTAACCTAACCTAACCTAACTTTTTCGGCTACCTAACCTAACCTAACCTATAAAGATAGGTTAGGTTAGGTCAGGTAGGGTCGGTTAGGTTCGGTCAAATATCTACATTAATTTTAACTCCAATAAAAGAAAATTGACCTCATACATAATGAAATGGGTAGCATTATCATTTCATAAGAAAAAAAATAGAGAAAATATATTAATTCAGGAAAACTTGGCTTATTAGGCAAATCAGGCCATGCATAGCAGGCCGAGTACGACGTTCTGGCTACTAGGTACGACACATATATATATATATATATATATATATATATATATATATATATATATATATATATATATATATATATATATATATTTGGAGTGAACAAATAAAGTCTTTGGACTGTATAAATACTCCAAAATTACCATCTCTTTTAAGGGTCTGAGCATGTGGTGGAGTGGGTTAAGGCGTACCTGTTATGCCAGTTGCTGGAAGGCTTCTGTGCTGGCTAGGGTTGGAGTCTCCTGGTGGGAAAGTGTTCTAAAGTTGTGTATATATATATATATATATATATATATATATATATATATATATATATATATATATATATATATATATATATATTAATATATATATTAGTATATTTTGGTAGCAGTCTTTCCTGTAGACATATATTATTAAATGTGACCGAAAAAGTAAGATTAATAATTCTAACACGAATTTTCTCGATTTTTCGTACATTTCTTTTCACTGTTGGTTGTAATTCAAAAATCAATTCTCCAAAATTCATTTTTATTTCTAGTCTGACGCGACACTTGAGAGCGTTTCGTAAAACTTATTACATTTTCAAAGACTTTAGTTTACACATACACAACTGAATAGAACTTACACATCTCCGATTTGTTTATATCTACATTTGAGTGAGGTGGATGGGGTGAGGTGGTATTAATAGGCTATTAATTTCATCAACACAAGACAGAACACGAAACAATGGGTATTGAATGGAAGTGATTGTAGAAAGCCTATTGGTCCATATTTCTTGATGCTTCTATATTGGAGCGGAGTCTTGAGGTGGGTAGAATATAGTTGTCCATTAATTGGCTGATTAATGCACAGCCAATTAATGCACAACTATATTCTACCCACCTCAAGACTCCGCTCCAATATAGAAGCATCAAGAAATATGGACCAATAGGCTTTCTACAATCACTTCCATTCAATACCCATTGTTTTGTGTTCTGTATTGTGTTGATGAAATTAATACCCTATTAATACCACCTCACCCCATCCACCTCACTCAAATGTAGATATAAACAAATCGGAGATGTGTAAGTTCTATTCAGTTGTGTATGTGTAAACTAAAGTCTTTGAAAATGTAATAAGTTTTACGAAACGCGCTCAAGTGTCGCGTCAGACTAGAAATAAAAATGAATTTTGGAGAATTGATTTTTGAATTACCACCAACAGTGAAAAGAAATGTACGAAAGATCGAGAAAATATGTGTTAGAATTATTAATCTTACTTTTTCGGTCATATTTAATAATATATATATATATATATATATATATATATATATATATATATATATATATATATATATATATATATATATATATATTATGCGGAAAATCCACAGAGAAATATGAAATGAGGTGAACGTTTCGGCTTGTTAAAGCCTTTGTCAACACCAGACTGACAGTCAGTCTGGTGTTGACTGACAGTTAGTCAGTCAGACTGACAGTTAGACTGACTGAGAGTTAGTCAGTCAGTCTGGTGTAGACAAAGGCTTAAACAAGCCGAAACGTTCACCTCATTTCATATTTCTCTGTGGATTTTCCACATAAAATGATCAGTGTTTTGTGATCGTCAATTGCATATATATATATATATATATATATATATATATATATATATATATATATATATATATATATATATATATATATATATATATATATATATATATATATATATATATATATATATATATATATATATATATATAAAGGGGGGTACCACCACTGGTGCAATTATAGGGACCCACAGCCTCAGAGAAGGGAACACAGAGCACTCAGGGAAAAACTTGCCATTTAACTCTGAATACGAAAGAGTGTTCACTTCTCCTACCACCCCCCTTTTTTTTATTATGATGTACACTTTATTATGCAAGGTTATACAGTTACATATCTGATTTTATAAAAAAAAATGAAAATTAAGAGGACACAAGAAAAAGTTCGCTTCCTAGAGGCTGTAGATTTCCTCGAACTCCTCCGACGCCGGGCAGGAACCGAGGATGCAGCGGGCATTTCCCCTCTGGATCGCGACACTGAGGCGCTGAAAGAGAAAACTTGCTGCTCTAGGGTCTCTTGTGGTGTCAATGAGCTTGGAACCAAGATCCTTAAGAAACCTTCTTGCACTCTCACCCCATGGGCCTAGGGTCTCAGACGCTATTGGAACGAAGTTGTACCTTTGATCTAATTGCCTGAACTTGAATGACTTTTGTTTTTCTCTGTGTGTCGCTGCGGCTCATGCTGTGCCGGCAGAGAGGGTGATGTATGTCGTTGCCAGGGTGGATACGCAAGTATAGTCCCATGCTAACTGCCTGCCACCCTTCCACGGACGCAGTGTGATTCCGTCTGGTCGGCCGGCAAAGCTAACAGCTAATATATATATATATATATATATATATATATATATATATATATATATATATATATATATATATATATATATATACATATATATATATATATATATATATATATATATATATATATATATATATATATATATATATATATATATATATATAGAGTGAGGCACAGTGAAGTTAACGACATCGTCAAGAGGAGCCTCACCACAGCTGGATGCCCAGCTGAAAGAGAGCCCCGTTACCTAAAGCCCCGTAACTCTGATGCTCTTATTGGTCGCCCGGATGGTATCACAGTGAACGCCTGGAAGAATGGCAAGCAGTTGGTATGGGACTACACGTGCGTATCAACCCTGGCTAACACCTACATTAACCTCAGTGTTGCACAACCAGGTGGCGCTGCCACCCACAGGGAAGCAGCCAAATCCCGTAAGTATAGAGAACTGGATCACCACTACAATTTTGTCCCCATTGCTTCTGAGACACTCGGCGCCTGGAGTAAAAGTGCTACCAGTTTTTTTAAGGAACTGGGTTCTAGGCTCATTGAAACAACAAGGGACCCTAGAGATGCCAGCTTTCTTTTCCAGCGCCTCAGCGTGGCGATACAGAGGGGAAATGCGCACTGCATCCAGGGTTCCTGCCCGCCATCTGAGGAGCTGGAGGAACTCGACAACCTATGATAACCATCTTTGTAACCTATATGTAACTCCTTTTTTGTAACAAGGTTCAAATAAAGCAAATATATATGTGTACATAGAAAAGAATGGGGGTGATAGGAGAAGATAATATTAGTGTTCAGTGAGAGACCACAAGGTCTCCTCTGAATACTTTTTATTTTCTTCTCCGAGGCTATGGGCCCCTACATTGGCACCAGAGGTGGTACCCTCACAAATTTATATATATATATAATATATATATATATATATATATATATATATATATATATATATATATATATATATATATATATATATATATATATATATATATATATATATATGTTGTACCTAGTAGCCAGAAAGTCATACTCGGCCTGCTATGCAACGCCCGATTTGCCTAATAAGCCAAGTTTTCCTGAATTAATATATTTTCTCTATTTTTTTTTATGAAATGATAAAGCTACCCATTTCGTTATATATGAGGTGAATTTTTTATTATTGGAGTTAAAATTAACGTAGATATATGACCGAACCTAACCAACCCTACCTAACCTAACGTAACCTATCTTTATAGGTTAGGTTAGGTTAGGTAGCCGAAAAAGTTAGGTTAGGTTAGGTAGTCGAAAAACAATTAATTCATGAAAACTTGGCTTATTAGGCAAATCGGGCCTTGCATACTAGGCTGAGAAGTGCGTTCTGGCTACTAGGTACGATATATATATATATATATATATATATATATATATATATATATATATATATATATATATATATATATATATATATATATATATATATATATATATATGTCGTACCTAATAGCCAGAACGCACTTCTCAGCCTACTATGCAAGGCCCGATTTGCCTAATAAGCCAAGTTTTCCTGAATTAATATATTTTCCCTAATTTTTTTCTTATGAAATAATAAAGCTACCCATTTCATTATGTATGAGGACAATTTTTTTTATTAGAGTTAAAATTAACGTAGATAATTGACCGAACCAAACCAACCCTACCTAACCTATCTTTATAGGTTAGGTTAGATTAGCTAGCCGAAAAAGTTAGGTTAGGTTTGGTTAGGTAGGTTAGGTTGTCGAAAAAACATTAATTCATGAAAACTAGGCTTATTAGGCAAATCGGGTCATGCATAGTAGGCTGAGAAGTACGTTCTGGCTACTAGGTACGACATATATATATATATATATATATATATATATATATATATATATATATTACTATATTTTGGTAGCAGTCTTTCCTGTAGACATATATTATTAAATATGACCGAAAAAGTAAGATTAATAATTCTATCACGAATTTTCTCAATCTTTCGTACATTACGCTTCACTGTTGGAGGTAAATCAAAAATCAATTCTCCAAAATTCATTTTTATTTCTAGTCTGACGCGACACGGGCGCGTTTCGTAAAACTTATTACATTTTCAAAGACTTTAGTTCACAAATACACAACTGATTAGAACTTACGTATCTCCGATTTTATATCTACATTTGAGTGAGGTGGGAGGGGTGATGTGGCATTAACACAAGACAGAACAAGAGGGGATATTAATAGGGTATTAAAAGTATCAACACAAGACAGAACACAAACAATGGGTATTGAATAGAAGTGTTTGTAGAAAGCCTATTGGTCCATATTTCTTGATGCTTCTATATTGGAGCGGAGTCTTGAGGTGGGTAGAATATAGTTGTGCAATAATTGGCTGTTGATTGCTGGTGTTGACTTCTTGATGTGTAGTGCCTCGCAAACGTCAAGCCACCTGCTATCGCTGTATCTATCGATGATTTCTGTGTTGTTTACTAGGATTTCTCTGGCGATGGTTTGGTTGTGGGAAGAGATTATATGTTCCTTAATGGAGCCCTGTTGCTTATGCATCGTTAAACGCCTAGAAAGAGATGTTGTTGTCTTGCCTATATACTGGGTTTTTTGGAGCTTACAGTCCCCAAGTGGGCATTTGAAGGCATAGACGACGTTAGTCTCTTTTAAAGCGTTCTGTTTTGTGTCTGGAGAGTTTCTCATGAGAAGGCTGGCCGTTTTTCTGGTTTTATAGTAAATCGTCAGTTGTATCCTCTGATTTTTGTCTGTAGGGATAACGTTTCTATTAACAATATCTTTCAGGACCCTTTCCTCCGTTTTATGAGCTGTGGAAAAGAAGTTCCTGTAAAATAGTCTAATAGGGGGTATAGGTGTTGTGTTAGTTGTCTCTTCAGAGGTTGCATGGCTTTTCACTTTCCTTCTTATGATGTCTTCGATGAAACCATTGGAGAAGCCGTTATTGACTAGGACCTGCCTTACCCTACAGAGTTCTTCGTCGACTTGCTTCCATTCTGAGCTGCGGCTGAGAGCACGGTCGACATATGCGTTAACAACACTCCTCTTGTACCTGTCTGGGCAGTCGCTGTTGGCATTTAGGCACATTCGTATGTTTGTTTCCTTAGTGTAGACTGCAGTGTGGAAACCTCCGCCCTTTTCCATGACTGTTACATCTAGAAAGGGCAGCTTCCCATCCTTTTCCATCTCGTAAGTGAAACGCAGCACGGAACTCTGCTAAAATGCCTCTGCTAAATAAATGTAGTGTCCTTCGAATTGCTTTTAATTCGGCTGTAGTGTAGCCGAATTAAAAGCAAAGGTCAACAAACTGATCGAAACTGTGAACGCCAAGAAATCCGGACTCCACCTGCCAAAGATCATTGGGGAATATAAACCTGGATATGCGTATGGAAATGTCAAGACGCACAAGCCTGGAAACCCACTTCGGCCAATCATTAGCCAGATACCCACACCCACGTACAGACTGGCGAAGCGACTCAACGGCCTGCTGACTCCTTATGTTCCTTGCGCCTTCAGCCTGAAGTCTCCAAAGGAATTTGTTGACTTACTGCGGGGCACACGGGCCACAGGGATAAGAGCCTCGTTGGACGTAGAATCGCTGTTTACCAACGTACCTGTGGACGAGACAATCGGAATGATAGCCGACAGAGTGTATCGTGATCCAGCCTGTACTCCTCTTGACATGCCAGAAAATATTCTGAGGAAACTACTCCAAGCTTGTACTAAAGAGGCACCCTTCTTGAGCCCGGATGGGAACATGTATAAGCAAGTAGATGGGGTCGCCATGGGTTCTCCCCTAGGTGTCCTGTTTGCAAACTTCTACATGGGTACCATCGAGCAAAAAGTCTTAGTCGACATGAACTTGAAACCGGCCATATACTGCAGGTATGTTGATGACATTTTTACACAGGTACCTGATGTCAGACATCTGCAGGAGCTGAAGGAGGCATTTGAGCAGAGTTCCGTGCTGCGTTTCACTTACGAGATGGAAAAGGATGGGAAGCTGCCCTTTCTAGATGTAACAGTCATGGAAAAGGGCGGAGGTTTCCACACTGCAGTCTACACTAAGGAAACAAACATAGGAATGTGCCTAAATGCCAACAGCGACTGCCCTGACAGGTACAAGAGGAGTGTTGTTAACGCATATGTCGACCGTGCTCTCAGCCACAGCTCAGAATGGAAGCAAGTCGACGAAGAACTCTGTAGGGTAAGGCAGGTCCTAGTCAATAACGGCTTCTCCAATGGTTTCATCGAAGACATCATAAGAAGGAAAGTGAAAAGCCATGCAACCTCTGAAGAGACAACTAACACAACACCTATACCCCCTATTAGACTATTTTACAGGAACTTCTTTTCCACAGCTCATAAAACGGAGGAAAGGGTCCTGAAAGATATTGTTAATAGAAACGTTATCCCTACAGACAAAAATCAGAGGATACAACTGACGATTTACTATAAAACCAGAAAAACGGCCAGCCTTCTCATGAGAAACTCTCCAGACACAAAACAGAACGCTTTAAAAGAGACTAACGTCGTCTATGCCTTCAAATGCCCACTTGGGGACTGTAAGCTCCAAAAAAACCAGTATATAGGCAAGACAACAACATCTCTTTCTAGGCGTTTAACGATGCATAAGCAACAGGGCTCCATTAAGGAACATATAATCTCTTCCCACAACCAAACCATCGCCAGAGAAATCCTAGTAAACAACACAGAAATCATCGATAGATACAGCGATAGCAGGCGGCTTGACGTTTGCGAGGCACTACACATCAAGAAGTCAACACCAGCAATCAACAGCCAATTATTGCACAACTATATTCTACCCACCTCAAGACTCCGCTCCAATATAGAAGCATCAAGAAATATGGACCAATAGGCTTTCTACAAACACTTCTATTCAATACCCATTGTTTGTGTTCTGTCTTGTGTTGATACTTTTAATACCCTATTAATATCCCCTCTTGTTCTGTCTTGTGTTAATGCCACATCACCCCTCCCACCTCACTCAAATGTAGATATAAAATCGGAGATACGTAAGTTCTAATCAGTTGTGTATTTGTGAACTAAAGTCTTTGAAAATGTAATAAGTTTTACGAAACGCGCCCGTGTCGCGTCAGACTAGAAATAAAAATGAATTTTGGAGAATTGATTTTTGATTTACCTCCAATAGTGAAGCGTAATGTACGAAAGATTGAGAAAATTCGTGTTAGAATTATTAATCTTACTTTTTCGGTCATATTTAATAATATATATATATATATATATATATATATATATATATATATATTGTGACGGTAAAGCATTGGCGTTTGGCTGTTTCAAAAGCTGGGGGCAGGGCCTCGTCACATCACAAAAAAAAAGAGAGAAAAGTTTGTCCTTTCGTCTGTGGTAAGGTAATGGGAAGACACACAAAACACAAGTATATAAACAATGAAATTTTAATTACTCTAGAAAACAAGACATGAATAAAGGAAATCTCATAAAATGCAGGACAAGTCAACAAACAAAATAACATGAATGATCACTGGCAAATGAAAGTTACGCTAAGACAAGTAAGTTACAGTGATAGCAAAATAAAATATGTAATGGGTGCTGGAATACTGGCTTCAAGCTGCCACCTCCCTTAGTACACGAAAGCCAAGGCCTAGTCTACCAGCGAGAGATGTCAACTTCATGGAACACAAAGATATTCTGACGAGTCTGGCGTGCTGCTGCCCAGACGTCGACTCGCGGTGGTGGTGGTGAGTGCAGGTGCGACGAGACACCAGCCAATCAGCAACAGGCAGGCAGAGGATGAGCAGTTTGCTGGTTACGGCGGGCTGTGGCCAGGTGTTGGGGTGTGCAGGGTACGATTTGCTTCCTGGGCAAAACGTTTGGCGATACTGGTGGACGTATCTTCTATATAATATCTTGTATGTACGACGTAATGATGTAGGGAAGAGCAGGATCAATCTCTCTTGAAAGAGATTATCGTCACAACTCTCCCCCGAAGCCTGCGGTTCTGGAAGAAGTTACGTCTTCATGTGGTGGAGTGATAGTTGGAGTTGTTTCTACTTCATAGACTCTGGAGGGGCGTCGGCTATGATGTTGTCAGAACCCTTGATATAGCGGATCTCCAGGTTGAAATCTTGCAGATATAAAGCCCATCGTAGAAGACGCTGGTTATGGAATTGGGCTTGATGTAAGAAGCGGAGAGGATTGTGGTCTGAGAAGATGGTGGTAGACCTGGCATCTTGTAGGTATGGAGCAAAGTGCTGGAGATTGAGGACGATGGAGAGTAGCTCCTTTTCAATAGTGCTGTAGTTCCTCTGGTGGGGTTTCAACTTGTAGCTGACAGGTAGAACCTCCTCGCCTCTTTGCTGCATCAGGACACCACCGATGCCGGTACCACTGGCGTCGACATGAAGGACGAAAGGCTTGGTGATATCTGGCGAGGCGAGAATGGGATTAGAACAGAGGAGGAATTTGAGTTGTTCGAAAGCAACGGTTTGCTGCATGGTCCAATTATACCGTTGCTTGGGACTGGTTAAAATGATTAATGGTGTGGCTACTGTACTAAAATTTCTCACAAACCTACGGTAGTAGGAGGCAAGACCAAGGAAGCGCAGGAGCTGCTTCCTGGTGGTAGGCTGTGGATAATGCTGGATGGCTTGAGTGTGTGTGTCTAACGGAGCTAGGCTGCCACTCCCAATTACATGACCCAGATAACGCACTTTACCTTTGGCGAAGGTGGACTTGCCCAGGTTGATGGTGAGGCCGGCTGTCAGGAGCTTGGCGAACAGTCGTTGCAGCTGGAGCAGATGTTTGCTCCAGGTGTTGGATGCTACGACAATATCATCCAAATAGGCGTAGGTGTTATCCAAGCCCTGGATGACGCGGTTGACAGCTCTCTGAAAGGTGGCCGGGGCATTACATAGTCCGAAAGGAAGGCGCTCATATCTGAAAAGTCCAAAGGGAGTTATAAAGGCAGATATTTCTTTGGCTCGCTCTGTTAGACACACTTGGTAATATCTCTTAAGCAAGTCCACTTGGGACAAATACTGGGCATTACCAATGGCGTCAAGAATGTCATCTATCCTTGGCAAGGGGTATGCATCCTTGACAGTCACATTATTTAATTTACGGTAATCCGTACACAGTCTCACCTTACCTTGGGGTTTTGGCACCAAGATACAGGGTGAGGCCCAGGGGGACTCACAAGGTGTAGCCAGTCCATGATCCAAGAGGTACTGCACCTCAGCACGCATGACTTCCTTCTTGCTAGGGCTGATTCGGTAGAAGGGTTGACGAATCGGCCGGGTGTCAGGGAGCAGTTGGATGTCGTGCTGGGTAACATTACACTCTTGGGGATCATCTCGGAACAACTCTTGATGTTCTTTAAAGATCTTGACGAGAGGTGCACTATGATTGTCCTGAAAATAATTGGGAAGATCAGTTAGGATTTCCGAATTAGAAAGCGCCGACTCCTTGTCAGTGCTTTCGGGAGGAGAAGCAGGGAAGGTCTCACTGTGGATGTATGGCTCTTTAAAGGAAGAGTAGTTAATCATGACAGTGGGAGGAGTACCATTATATAGCTTCAGGAGGTTGACGTGGCACAACTGGGTCTTCCGCCGCCTATCTGGAGTCTCTAGAACGTAGTTATGGTTGTTTCTGCACTCCTTGATGCGGTAGGGTCCTGAAAACCTGTTTTGTAAAGGAGAACCTGGGATAGGGAAATAAGCAAGTACGAAGTCTCCCGGTTTAAATTTCCTTACTTTGGTGGTCTGGTCGTAATGAGTCTTCATCCTCTCCTGTGCTTTCAATAGATTATCTTGGGCAAAACTGTGGACCCTCTCTAGAATGTGTCGTAGGTTTTGAAGAAACTGGGGCACATTCTGATGCTCACTGAAGGTGGCATCACGTAGAGAGTCTTTGAAAGCCTTGAGAGGAGTACGACACTTACGTCCGTAGAGCATCTCATAAGGAGATACTCCTAGGGACTCATTGGGAAGACTTCTAAAGATACACATTATTAGGTCAATTTGCTTATCCCAATCCTTAGAGGTTTCATTACAAAACTTCTTCAGGAGTGCTTTCATAGTCTGATGACTACGCTCAAGAGAACCCTGTGAAGCAGGATGATAGGGGCTGGACAATACCTGTTTGATGTTGAACTCTTCCAGTGTCCTCTTGAAGAGATCACTGGTGAAGTTGGTGCCACAGTCGCTCTGAACCTCCCTTGGAAATCCATACTGGGTGAAGATCTTCAATAAGTGTTTCACAACCGTAGCAGCCATAATGTTCTTTACTGGAACTGCTATGGGGAATCTGGTGGTAGGACACAGGATGGTTAAGATATAGGCGTTACCTGAACTGGTCCGAGGTAAAGGACCAACACAGTCTATAATAAGTCTGTGGAAAGGTTCCACAGGCACCTGTATGGGAGTCAATGGTGCTCTGGGAATAGAGATGTTCGGTTTACCTGCCATCTGACATGTATGACACTGTTTGACGTACTGTTTGACGCTATTTACCATACCTGGCCAGTAGTAGTCTTGACGGATTCCATGGTAGGTCTTGTTAAATCCGTAGTGGGAGAGTGCTCCGTGGGCCAGGTGTAGAATAGTGGGCCGCAGGCTGGCAGGAATCACTAGTTGTTCGACGTTGGCCCAATCGTCCTCCTCCTTCAGTTTACTGGGTCTATATCTGCGGTACAGCAACTCGTTCTCTAGGAAGAACCCAGGAATACTGTCAGGTTGAGTCTCAGCCTGGAAAAATAATGGTGTCAAGGTAAGATCTTCCCTCTGTAACTTACGGAACTCCAACTTGGTCAGATTCGGGGGTAGTTTCTGCGGGTCTTGAGGGACAGCGGTAGCAGTAGAGTCAGCTGGCTGTGGTCGTGCAGCTTGTGCACGGGTGGTTTTCTTCTTGAGGTTATCTTGAGATGATTTCGGGGCTTTAGTGTCCCCGCGGCCCTGTCCTCGACCAGGCCTCCACCCCCAGGAAGCAGCTCGTGACAGCTGACTAACACCCAGGTACCTATTTTACTGCTAGGTAACAGGGGCATAGGGTGAAAGAAACTCTGCCCATTGTTTCTCGCCGGCGCCTGGGATCGAACCCAGGACCACAGGATCACAAGTCCAGCGTGCTGTCCGCTCGGCCGACCGGCTTCCTCTAAACTAAAGTGGTCACTAAAACCGGAGGAGAAACTTTTGTTTTGAAACTTTGAAACTTGGGCATAGCATTTTCCAAATCACCTTATTCTTTGGGGCACACGTGAGGAACACAAATGCAAATAAGCCTGAATGGTCCCCAGGACTATATGGAACTGAAAACTCACACCCCAGAAGTGACTCGAACCGATACTGCCAGGAGTAACGCAACTGGTATGTACAGGACACCTTAATCTGCTTGACCATCTAAACCGGACATAAATAGGTGATAGCCGAAGCTATTTGAACCACACACCCCCGCCTGCACTCAGATGGTAATCTTGGGCATAGCATTTTATCAAATCACCTCATTCTTTGGGGCACACGTGAGGAACACAAATGCGAACAAGCCTTAATGGTCCATAGTCATATATGCAACTGAAAACTCACACCCCAGACGTGGCTCAAACCCATATTGCCAGGAGCACTCTGCAACTGGTGTACAGGACACCTTAACCACTCGACCATCATGACCAGACAAAAGATGATTGTAGCCTCGGCTAATTCTCCTTCATCTCACTGGCACTCTAATGGTTATCTTGGGCATAGTATTTTATCAAGTCACCTCATTTTTTGGGTCACACGTGAGGAACACAAATGCAAACAAGCGTGAATGGTCACCAGGCATATATGCATCTGAAAACTCACACCCCAGAAGTGACTTGAACCCATACTGCCAGGAGCACTCTGCAAATGGTGTACAGGACACCTTAACCACTCGACCATCACAACCGGACAAAAGATGATGATAGCCGAGGCTAATTCTCCATCATCCCGCAGGCACTCTGAAGGTAATCTTGGGCATAGTATTTTATCAAATCACTTCATTCTTTGGGGCACATGTGAGGAACACAAATGCGAACAAGCCTGCGTCTGCTACAACATTAACATATAGCCCAAATTGTCCCGCCGCAAAACAATTGCCAAACTCTTAAATCTAAGTCAATAATACTCCAGAAACTATTCTTACATGTCATTATATCCTTTTTTACATCTTCGTCTCTCCAAGAAGGAAACACATCACTTTCACCTACGGTCATTAAGGCTGTCTATGAATACCCAAGAGAAGATAACCAAGTTCGCCTGCCTCATCCAGCAAAAAACACCAACAACTAAATTTTTAACAAAATCATATTGGAAACTTCCAACATCAGAGCGCAAATCAAAAAGTAAAATTTAACAAGGAAATACAGCAGGCACTATTCGAGTCATCCCCAGCCATGAAGTCTTCACACAATTCTGCCACAGCAAAAGCTCTACAGAGCAGACACTCACACTCATACGAAACAATATCATACCATGAGCATATGACACCAGATTAGACCCATTAGTTGTTGGCGAACCTGAAGTCTATAAAGACACTTTTTATTTTCCACCTAGGTTAGCAGGTGGTTTTACAGGATAAAATCCCAACATGTCAAGCAATGACTAAGCCCGGTACTTGGTGATGCTGCACGAGGTCTTCTTACGGAACTCATAAGACTTGTCAACACGTTCATAATGGTATACCAAAGGTCATCAACCCACTTTTTTTTTTTTGGTGCTTACCGCTGTACACTTAATAAGATAGACTGGGCCATGCCAATCACGGTTGGCAACATTATCTGACTCCTCGTTGTTCAGGCATTATCAGCCAACAAGCGGCTCAATTGGTGAAGCCAAATCAACTTCAATTGGTGGTCCACAAGATTGTGAAGCTGCCGCTCGTACAGAACGAGCATACATCGGCAACATCTCTGACCGAAACTCTCTAATCAAACTGGACTTTATAAATGCCTTCAACACGGTCCGAAGAGATGCAGTGCTCCGTGTTGTATATTGCCACTTCCGTCCTCTTTGCCCATTCATTCTATCGTGCAACAGTGGTGAATCAAAGTTATTCTCTGGCAAACATGAAATCAGATCAAGAGAAGGCGTCCAGCAAGGGGATTTCTTAAAAGAAATCACCAAAAGTTTGTAACTGTTCTTGAACGATTGCAGATCGTCCAGGAACAGTTACACACTTTTGGTAGTTTCTATTAAGAAAATCGTGTTAGAAAAAGCTGTCGAGCTTCCCCTTAATGACTGTCAGATTAAGCAAGAAACTCTTCCAGTCAGACTCGGTGGCCTTGGTGTCCATATTGTTACCCAAATTGCTTTTTCATCCTTCCTGTCTCTCCCTTCAGCATCAGATGACCTGATGATGGAAATTTTACCTGATAATTTAGGTGACTCACAAGAATACATGACACATACTGTACAGAATGCATCACTAATTGGGATACTCTGGCAGCCACAGTAATCAGACCAACACTACCAAAAATCAACAAACTATCCTCCTGGAACAGCCCCATCGTGGACAAAGAGGCAACAGCTTTGCTGGAGACAACAACAATACCCAGTAACATGCTCACCTCTTAACCATATATGCTCCCCATGCGGTGGATTTCCTTTTGGCAATCCCTATGTGACAGGTATACATTTCTTGATCTGCAGTGGCTTTGTATTGCAGCTGCCTTGCTGTTCTAATCCACATTCTATGTAAGTGTGTTTGTGGCAAAGCAGATGCGGAACCATCATTAAGTAGAGCCTTTCCTCTGCCCAGCGTCCAGTAGGGAGAGAGCCTTGTCTTCTAATATCCCATCACTTTTCTGACTTTGCTGGTCAACTGGATGGAATCACACTGCACCTGTGGAGAAATGGCAGACAACTGGTGTGGGACTGTACTTGTAAACCGTCCTTGGCAGCCACATAAACATTACCCTCTCTGTTGGTCAAGCTGCGGCCACACATGTTTTGTGTGTGTGTGTGTGTGTGTGTGTGTGTGTGTGTGTGTGTGTGTGTGTGTGTGTGTGTGTGTGTGTGTGTGTGTGTGTGTGTGTGTGTGATGCTGGGTCGGCAACCTGTCACCAATTGCTGGAAAAGTTGTCAATAGACTTCTTTTTAAGTGCTATGGTAGCATCATTTTTTTGCTTTTTAATATCAGCAGTCTTCACCAAAACATTTAATTGTTAAATAATCCACATCTCATTGAATCATGTTTAAAAAAACTCATTAATGTAAAGTAATTCAAACCCAAACTACATTTGCTGGAAGGAGTGGTCGGAGGCCCCAGTGAAGCCAGGCATGACTGTATTCTACATTGGTAAACGAACGCCGCCCTTCCAGTCCTGGGAGCCTTTCTTCGTGGGCACCAACCTCGACCCTCTCTATGATGAGAGACTCACCTGGGAAGGCAAGAGTGACAAAATGACTCAGGGTAGTACAAATTATGCCACTCTCTTTTCCCTCTCTGTCTCTCACTCCTTTTTGTCTCTCACTCTTCTCTGTCTCTCTCTCTCTCTCTCTCTCTCTCTCTCTCTCTCTCTCTCTCTCTCTCTCTCTCTCTCTCTCTCTCCCTCTCTCTCTCTCTCCCTCTCTCTCCCTCTCTCTCTCTCTCTCTCTCTCTCTCTCTCTCTCTCTCTCTCTCTCTCTCTCTCTCTCTCCTCAGGACTAGAATAAACTTTGTGTATATTCACTGAGAAGTTGGGTACACTTCAAGGCATATATATATATCTTTCCAATGAGAAAGATTTCTTGAGCACTGATAATGAACACGAGCTGAGAGTTCTCTGCGTTTATGAAACCTTCCTTCATATAGCGTCCGTAACTCCTCGTCCCTCGTGGCCAATCTTCCATAAAATACTTTGCCAGTCTTCGTCATCATGAACTAGTTAATTAAATATTGTAAAAAAATCATTACACTCCGAAATAAGGTCGAATTACTCCCAGGTTATTTGCCACAGATTATTTCAAGCAGTTATTATTTTTTCTCTCGTTGAGTCACTCCGTAAGAAATGCAACTGTTTCTTAAGAAATGCAACTGTTTTGTCTACCCAGTAACACAGACTCGAGTGACAAACTTTATGATTAAGACCGAGGCACAGAAAATGTCAGTATTATTCTGCCATATTTCTTGCTAATATATTGTATTTTTTTTAACGATTGCGTAAAGAATGTGACGTATTACGAGAGAGGCTGGATCGCGTCTGAATTAATTAAGATAGGATATTTATTATTACTATTAAATGAATTGAACTGAACTGATTATCTTTTGTATTAAATGTACTGATAAATTAAAAGACTTTAAGTGCCAGTTGCACTCTTATCTTCACCGTTCCCTCATACAAAGGGGTGAATCCTCTTCTCCCTCATCATTGGCATCTTACCTCGGGTGTCGTTGGCTTCCTCGCTTCCTACTCTTACGAAAGCCACGTTACCACCGTGCTTGGGTCGGCCACAGTCTCGAGCACAGAGTCCCCGACCTCCACAATTAAAGCATCGGCCACCTTCCCTGGGCGACCGTCTACCAATCACCCTGGTAGCACCAACAGCAGACATACCCTGTGTCCTCTTTGGACTCCCCGTCGTCAGTTCTCTGAGCAGTGAGTACTGCTCAGTACTCACTTCCCCCTTCAAAGCAGGAGAGATTGCTGAAATAGAGGGAATACAGAGAACATATACGGCACGCATAGACGCAATAAAGCACCTAAATTATTGGGATCGTCTCAAAGCCCTCCAAATGTACTCACTAGAAAGAAGACGAGAGAGATATCAAATAATATACACCTGGAAGATACTGGAGGGCCAAGTACCAAATCTACACAGTAAAATAACAATGTACTGGAGTGAACGACATGGAAGAAAATGTAGAATAGAACCAATGAAGAGCAGAGGTGCCATAGGCACAATCAGAGAACACTGTATAAACATCAGAGGTCCGCGGTTGTTCAACGTCCTCCCAGCAAGCATAAGAAATATTGCCGGAACAACCGTGGACATTTTCAAGAGGAAACTAGATTTATTCCTCCAAGGAGTGCCGGACCAACCGGGCTGTGGTGGGTATGTGGGCCTGCGGGCCGCTCCAAGCAACAGCCTGGTGGACCAAACTCTCACAAGTCGAGCCTGGCCTCGGGCCGGGCTTGGGGAGTAGAAGAACTCCCAGAACCCCATCAACCAGGTATCAACCAGGTAACCAGTAGCTCAGAGTTAGGTCTGCCACTAACACATTGGGGCCTCCTCCCAGCGTCCCTCGAGCTCCTGAACCGGGGGTTCACTTCACTGGGTAAGCTCTTGAGAGAGCCCCGCCCATCTGTGGGAAAAACCTGTCGAGATTGATATGAGAGGAGACTACCAGGGACTTGTACTGAACTAAATTAAAAAATTACTGTCTGCATATTAATTCAACTAAAATCTCTAACTAGGGTTGTAAATCCTAGCTCCTCTTTTCTTAATGACAGATTGTGGGCTGTAAGGGACAGGTGGGGTGAATGAATTAGTTGATAGAAGTTCCAGTCCACCTGTAGACAGGGATTCTCACATCAGCTTGTATTTTATACAATTTAATAAATTCAGTTCTATGCTGAAGTCTGGCTCTGTTTAAATCAGAGATTTAAACATGTACATAGTCTAGCCTAGCACCATAACTATTAACAGCCAATATATTTTTATACTATAAACAACAATTTAAATTGTAAAAGTATAATAAATGACTTTAAATGTAGTCTAAGTACTGTTAACTAAGTACTGGAAATTATTCAATTAAATGAACTTATATGATAACTTAAAAAATAACTAAGCAAGCAATTGTTAACTTAATTTATATATTCAAGTATATATGCAATGTATTTATATTCAATTTATATGATTAGGTACAGTCAGCTTGACTGAATCTCTTCCAACACCATGGGCATTTATGAGGTTTTATTTACTTATTGCGGCTGAATCTTTTCTCGCATAATGGACACTCATGAGGTCAAGTGCTTGGATAAAGATTCTATTGCTGCTCTACTATATAAATAAACTTACTTAGATATGAGGTGTTGCCTCGCTTTATAACCGACAAACAGACTTATAGGATATTTAAGTTATACAATTGGCCAATTAATACACTAGTAACATGCAATATTCTTCTCTGAATGCCAGTGTGTCTGTCTGACAAGGTTTGCCAGACTAGATAACTCTCGTCGTGAGTTTAGGCACTTTATTTTATATCACAGCATTGCTGTATGATGTACTAGTAGCGTTGCTATGTGATTTTTCCTTAACTGCATTGCAAAAGAATGATAGTGATGAAGGTGGAGACAAGAGTCACTGTGTGCTCCACTCTACACTTATAGATATAAATGTTCTAGGGATTTTACTTGTCCAGGTACTCCCCCAGTTCTAGAGAGTATTCACTGGTGATAAAGATATTAGATAAGGTGTCCTGAGCTAGTAATGTTCGCTAAGGTACCCTCACACTTGTTCACTGTTTTGTCAACAAAGGCGTAGTGCTGCGAGGTATGGTCATGGGCGCTTCTTGTTCCCATGATGCCCCTCCCTCCCCTTCAGAAGGGGGTAGCTTTCAATGAATATTGATTGATTATTTTTACTGTCTAGACATATGATTAAGATAAGATGTGATTATAATATAATTAGATATAGGATTTAAAGATTATAAGTAGGACTTGATAGTACCACGGATTCTTATTAAGGATTCGATTTATAATCCCTACCGGAAGTGATTAATGTTCCAATAGTTTTTTAATTAAGAAATCCTTCTAGAAGCTTCTGGATCCTTGAGAGATCATGCACAAAGTCACGTATGCATCTATAGGGCCCTATGGCATACGTGATCATAGTGGCATTGTCATCTAGGATCAAGCTGTATAATGAATCTATAATGATTCGGATATGATTTGGATATGATTTTGATATGATTTTGATACGATTTGATATGATTTTGATATGATTTTGATGTGATATAGATATGATATAGAAATTATACATTTCTTATATGATAATATAGGTAGGTGGGTAAAATTTCCCACACCGTCCTCGCTCTTCTCTTGAAGTTCCCTCCAATCCTTGGGTAAGGCGAGTGTCAGGGCGGTCCCTCCCTACGGAGATGTAGTTCCTCGTCCAGCATGTCTGCTCTGTCCACGGCAGCTTTAAGGTCCTTAATTCCTGCCTCTTTCACTCTGACCTTGAGTTCTGGATGGAGCATCGACATGAACTTATTCATCACAATCAACTGCTTCAGATCTTCCATCGTTTCCACTTCTTCTGCTTTCAGCCACCTGAGAAACTTGCGCTCCATGTCACAAGCAGTCTCAGCATACGACCTCCCCGATGCTCTTTTGCACTCACGAAAACGTTTCCGGTAGACCTCCAGAGTCACTCTTTATGAGTGGAGCAGCGCCTTCGTGATTGTGTCGTACCTGGAGCACTCTTCAATGTCTAACATGTTATAAGCCTCTTTCGCTTCACCGGTCAGTCTGCTCTGCACCAACGCATACCAATCCTCTTCCGGCCATTTCTTCAATGTTGCTATCCTCTCGAAATGGTTGAAGAAAGCCTCGGCCTCTAGAGATTCAAAGGTTGGTAGGTCGTGCTTCCTTGCCTTGAGGTCGTCCTGGCGTGCAGGTACCGAGACTAGCACGTGTTCAACACGTCTCAGCTCGACCTCCTTGTTCATTTCTACCTCAGCTCGGTGCATCTAGAGCTGAACCTTACGTCGCAGCTGTGCCTATCTCTCTTCTTGCTGCAACTGTGCCTCTCTCTCGTCCCTTATATTGCAGCTGCGCCTCCCTCTCCCGCTCTTCACGCTGCGGCTGTGCTTCTCTCTCTCTCTCTCTCTCGCTCCTCAAGTAGTAGGGGCATAAGCCCCCTTACCTGCAAATCTTATAAATGATAATTTCTCCATAAATAAGTAATCTATTTAGTAGCCTCTTATATCAAATGACTCCCTGCATCTCATGAGTGAACCTGCAAGGTACGAGAATATGACTCTTAACGCTGGCATTAGGGAGAAATAAGGAGAGGGCACCGTAACATTACTGAGTTTAGAAGTGCATTGATTAACACATTGAACAGAGTAGGACTGAGGACACCTCCTTGTGGAGTGCCAAGTTCAAAATCTCTCATTACACTCCTATGCCCTTGGAACAATACAAATGACTTCCTGTTGTATAGATAGTCTCTTATCCACCGTAGTAGCCATACTCCAACATTCATTTTAGCAAATTTGCTCAGAATGATGTGTGGGTTAGCAATGTCAAAGGTTAACTTCAGATTTAGGAAAGTGGTATATGACCTATCAGTATGCAGGGTGAGGAAGGTGGTAATACATTGACGTACACTCTTTCCGTGCATGAAGCCATATATCTAAGGATACAACACGTTACTAATTCTGTAAAGAAGACGGTAACTCCAGTCTCCCCGGGTGATGTAGCTTTGCCTTTATGTAGAGCAGAGTCTAGATCCTCTTCAGTAAAAAAAACATGTCACAGTCATCCTCTTGATGAAGCATTAAGTCAAGGAGCCTTACTCTATCAGCATATCTATTATTTAACTCATTCTGTGTGAGTAGAGGAAGCCTGTCAAAGCTGGAAATTGTGGCCCAAGCATCAACAAGCTCATTTGCTCTGTGCAGATGATTAGGGAGCGAGATCTCTGCAGCTTTTTCCCCTTTGATCTTGTTGATATCCTTCCATGCCCGGCTTAGTTGCGTGTGAGAATTGAGAACGATGACAAAAGTTTCCCAATCTGTCTGCCTCAGCTCTACCATACGTTTCATAGCCTCAGCCAGAGCCGCTTGAAAGAGCTTAAGCATTTCAGCAGTGCGGGACCTTCTATAAGTTAGTCCAATTCTTCTGGCAGTGCGCTTTAGTAAATGTAATTTGGAATCATTATAATAGGCAAAAGTGTAATTTGGGTTACGTGGCCTGGATGATGGATTAAGTGATTCTATAAACTGTTCGATAGTACCTGTGAGTTCATTGTTAAAATCTTTAACTGAAGAAGGCTCAGATGAACTGTACAATTCTGACACATAAGGAACAAAATAGTTGCTTTTGTGTCAAATAGAGCTTCCGATGCTTACAGTGGCTAATATGGACAGATGATCAGACGCCATATCTGACACAATTAGAGAGGCGCAGACGGTGTGGGAGACGTTGAAACCGAGACATAGATCAAGAATACCTCCATAGATATGCGTCGGTTTAAGGCCACCCACACTCTGTGCATCATTGTGACTACCTACTAGTGACAACAGTTGGTTGCCGTTACGATTACTGAGCTATGAATTACCAATATTCCTAAGTCTAGCGTTATAATCACCTGTAATGATGGTAGGCTCAGTCTGAATACAGATAGGAAGGTCAGTATAATTAAACTTATCACTAGGAGCATACAGGTTAAAGATATTGAGGGCAGAGTTCCCCACGTAGATCCTCACACCATGATACTGAAACCCTTCAGTTGACTTGGCTGGGAATGGCTGGTGAGGAAGGGACTTCTTAACATACAAAATACAAGAGTGACTGGATTTAAGGTTATAGACAGCAAAGGAGAGTAATTTAGGGGGGTGGAGACCTGTGGGAACTCTGCACTCCTGAAGGCAGACGACATCAATGGGCTCGGTCGTTACTTTGTTGTGGAGATCAGGGAAGTCTTTTCCTGAGTGATGCTATGTTCCAACTGAAGATACGAAGCACCGTTGTATTGGGGGAGTTTGTGGAGGGATCCATAGTTGATATCTAATTATTAGTCCACAAGAGCTTATATGTGTGTTTGAGAAATTTACTGTCCGTTTGCTTTGCTTTGTATCACTCCTGGTATCCCTCTAAGTTCTGTGATGCAGCTGGCTGCAAGGCAATACAGCTGCAATACACTGTCTCTCGTATGAATTCTTTGACTATTTATGAATTCTGTGCGAGATTTATGAATTCATATTTATTTATGAATTCTATTTATGAATTCTGTTTTAAGGGATTTGGAAGCACTGTTTTTAAAAGGCTTTCCAGTTCCACAAGTCCTAGTTGTGATATATCAAACCCTCTAGCTAGACGAGTGGTGGTATTTATGTCACCAGGTGTGTGAGCCTCGCTCACTATACTGCTCTCAGTCCTGGCTGCTGACTGCGGGTTACTGTCCAGGTCACTATACTCATATACTCACTATGTTCTTCGCGATGACAACGACAGCGCTGCTGTACTTCCTTCAGCATCTGCTCATACGTCTGTTTAACTGTTACCATAGCTGCTTCATGCTGATGGTGAATCTCTTCTAACTCAAGTCCCCGAGTGTGCTCAACAGGTCTGGAGAGCATTTACCACACAGACAAACGTTTCACAGACAAATCATCGAGAGCACCACAAGGTTTCGCTTGACACAAATAGTAGAGATTTTATACTTTCAGTCGGCTAGCGTTGACACATTCACTTCCAATACATATTTCCTTAAATTAACAGCTGGATGAAGCTGTATTAGCTACACTGACTCAGGCATGGCATAGCTGGGCTGGTGGAAGGCATAGATGGCAGTCTTCTCCCACAAGCACTCCCACATGTGTCAGGTTTATTGTTTGACATAACAGCGTGCAGGTACACGTGAGGTACACTTGACACGCACAGGTTGTAGGGCGCTTTATGTGATGGATCGGAGCATGAAGGTGGACTCTTGATGTAGTGACTCGGAGCGTGAAGGTGGACTCTTGATGTAGTGACTCGGAGCATGAAGGTGGACTCTTGATGTCGTGACTCGGAGCGTGAAGGTGGACTCTTGATGTAGTGACTCGGAGCATGAAGGTAGACTCTTGATGTGGTGGCTCGGAGCGCGGTTCTATCGTAGTTTCTCACTTTAGACTCCAAATCAAGTAAATAACGTGGTCGTCTTTCTGAAACTATCGGCATTTGACTTGGATTCGCACATAGTGAGATTAATTGCTTTATGAGCTTCTAGAGGTTATCGATACTAATTGGGCCATTATTAATTTGATGCACGTTGTGATGCACAATCCCCTTTTCAGAACTGATGACCAGAAAGCTTCGCATCTCCTTCGTCCACTGTCTCTTCCAGATGAAACCGCAAGGCAGGGTCTTGTGCTGGTGATGGTACTGAGGGAGCTATAATGCCTGACCTTCTGGCCTGAAGTATGATGTTTTGACCCGTCGCCAAGTCTGCCACCACCTTTGTGTAATCTTGAGGCTCGAACTGTGAAGCGGCCTTGTAGTGAACTCCCCAAAATCCATCCCACAGTGATAATGTCTTTGTTGACCCTATGTGTCAGATTAAAACAATCAGCTCTTTAGGCCTCGGTAGGTGGTAGAGATATGGAACACAGATGACTGAAACACAAATTTTTGTCAAATTTACTCGAACTAAAGCTGTAATGCAAAATTTGAATAGAATCCTGGTCACTGAGGCCGAAGTAAAGAAAAACAATTATCAAAATCAGACAATTAACAGTGAAGTACTTAATTAAATAAGCTCCAACAAAAGACTACTGCTGACAGGTGAAGTATATGTCCACCTTCTGCACTGGTTGGAGGTTCACCGTAAGGGAGCCTTTCAGTCCCTCGGCCTCAACCTGGTGAGGAAATATTCATCCATCATAATCAACTTGCCCCTTGTAATAACCAGTTATCTGTGTCTAGCAACGTCCACAACTACTACGTGACTGAGTGATCCTCTTTTAGGTAATTGCCTGCTCCTTGCGGATGGTCCCATGATACTGGGCTCTTCTGTATGAGTTTTTCTGTAATAAACTTTCCAACCATCCGCCGATTTCTGAGAGCATGATACTTGTGTGACTCACTCCAGCGAATCGGTATGCCAGGTGTACCAAACACGTCTTCTTTTCCAGTCTACATCGGTGTGAGGGTATTTATTTTTTATTGTTTTCTTCCTACAACAACCTGCAATTGCATGGGACTGCACCAACACCGGTGGTGGTCACAGTGCATGAGGTCACGTTGCAGAGAATAACAACAGGCGAGAGCAACTGCCGAGGTCTACTGTATCTCAGGTTTCAGGGTGTGGGGCTTGCAACTGCCAGGGCTCCCTGGTGGACACACCAGATGTAAGGTTCTGGTCAACTCTCGTCACCAACCCAGCATACTAGGTCACCGTCGTTAGTCCCTCAACTGCTTAAGCAATCTAGTAGATAAACTAATGAATTATCACACCGAATTTGTATTCAGTAGTTGAGGCTATGGGGTCTTGATACCCTGAGCCAACCCAATTAAAACAAGTAGCAATAATTTAATAACAGAAAATAATGGGGCAGTACTCAGAAAAAGGGATGACGGAATGACACGTGTACAGCAAAATAAATTGGTTCAATAAACTTACTCACTAATACACTTTGACATGAAGCTACGTTACGTTAATCTAAAGTGTCGCTTTCAACAGCTAAACAATACCATTGGCAGCAAAACACGGTCCTATCACTCTGAATGGTAAGAATGAGACCTCATTTACACTTTACTGGACTAGATGATCACAACCATGCACTGACATGTGTTTACTCACCCACACATGACGGTCACCCTTGAATTGCGTGTCACCCTTGAGAGGTGTGTCACCCGTGAGAGGCGTGTTACACTCGAAGTGTCATCACTGTATTTTTATGCACAGCGAGGGAGTTCAAGCTAGTAATAAAAGCTTTGTTTTTACTTACAATATCCTGTCCGAGTGAGACCCTACTTGGAGTATGTAGCTCAGATTCTGATACCATGTTATAGAATCAAAGTAATTTCTCTTCAGAGTATACAGAAACGAGCGATTAAGTTAATCCAGACACTAGAAGCTTTCCTAATAAAAGCAGACTAAGTGAACACTATTTCCCTTGGCAGAAGGTCTTAGAGAACGAGGAGAGATGAGTAATGATTACAAATGCCCTTTTACAACGGACAAAATAACTATAAACATTTAAGTCAAAACTTGAACAGATTCAATGTATTAAATTTGATGAAGTTTAGATGCCGAAAAGAAATAGGAAAACTCTGATCTGGAAACGGAGTTTCAGCTCTGAGGAATATATTACCAAATGCAATAACAGAAGCACTCACATGAAAGCTTCAAGCATTGGCTGGATAAATGCAAAGTTGTGCAATACACCTCCCCCTTGAGTAAACAACTGGAGAGGATTTTCCACAAGGGACGAATGGAGCAATTTCAATGCTGATATAATGCCAAATTTGTACTTTTATGTAATTCACTTTGGCATCATGTCTGATATATTCAAACATCCTGTAATTAAACTATTAATGACACAAAGTTTGGTACAATAAATTTCAGGTGTTAGACGTTCACATTAAAATACACAAAACGTAGGGGAAAATTAGAACACAATTCTTGAGATATCCACATTAAAGTGAGCTCCAGTTTGCTACAAGAAGTTCTTATGGTTCAGGGATCCTAGTGATCTAAACAGTGAAATAATTACATACATGTTTGTATCAGTTTTGTTTAGTGCTACTTCTTCACCTTTTCTGCTCCAGTAACGTTAGATATGCACTTGAAGAAGTCTAATAGCCCAAATAAAACTGAAATTAGCAACAATCTGAATGTGGACAACGTTCAAGGAACAACAAAAAGGTAAAGTCACTTATGTAAATATATACAGCAATAATAGTTCCTTACCTCGAATATATATACTTCATGACCTTGTGATGCCTTTAACCTTTGCCTCCTCCTGCCCACCCCACCAGGCATACATCATGTGCCTGCACGACTACGAGTTCCACGTGCTGGACAACGCCTTCCTCGTGCACCGGCCGGGCATCAAGGTGTACCGCACGGAGCCCACCAGAGAGGCAGTCGTTGGCCTACAGAACATCTTAATCCACAACAAGATCCAGCATCAATATGATGTCCTCTTCGGCTCCGGCAAAAATTGTTCTATATGACAAAAGAGTTGGAGAGAGAGAGTGACATTATCAGTAGTGTATGGAGTGACATTGTCAATAGTGTATGGATGTGACATTGTCAATAGTGTATGGAGTGACTTTGTCAATAGTGTATAGATGTGAGGCTCATGTGCTATACACAGGTTATTCTCACATTTGTAGAAGCATTTCAGGGGTGTATTTTATGTGAAATAAAAGTTTTTATTGTCTTTTTTTATTTTGTTTTATTGTGTCTGATCAGGGATGTCTGTAGATAGCGGGACTGCGGCAGGAGCACTGTCGTCTCCAACCAAGACGTTTTCTAGAGCAAAACTATGCTTCTTAATGCAAAAATCAATATTGATTGTGTCATGTGACACTGAACACCTCACAGTGTCATGTGACTCTGAGCACCTCACAGCATCATGGGACACTGAGCACCTCACAATGTCATGTGACACTGAGCACCTCACAGCATCGTGGGACACTGAGCACCTCACACCGTCATGGGACACTGAACACCTCACAGTGTCATGTGACACTGAGCACCTCACAGCATCATGGGACACTGAGCACCTCACAGTGTCATGGGACACTGAGCAGTTCACAGCATCATGGGACACTGAGCACCTCACAGCGTCATGGGACACTGAGCACCTCATAGCATCATGTGTGACGTCTCGAGTCCCCCAGTCAGTCAGCATAACAGATACTTTTCCCCCTTCCTGAGTGCCTCTGCTCACCCCTTGGAAGCATCTCCGTCGACCTGCTGAGCAGAGTTCTCCACCAAACCCCAGCCTTGTACACTGCAGGTGATGGGGGTAACCCTACCACACCTTATGGTCGTTATTGGGGTGTCCATAGATATGGAAACTCAAAGATTTACTCCAAGTCGAGTTGCCCACCCATAATATTTCATACATCAAGGTAGCTCAAGACCATACCCAACTTTACAACTCAGCTGGTTATACAGTCATTCACAACTGTAGGCCAAATAAAAAAAAAGAAGTGGCATAAAAATCTATTACCAAGATACCTTTATTTGCAATAGTATCATTAGTGATAGAGACGACTACTGTGAAAATTCCTTTGATCAATTCTCGATTAAATCCCTTATATACTCCTTCTATTGGAGCTATCTATAGATTTCCCAATACTAATACAACTGCATTCTCAGATAACCTAAGGAATCCTATCATAAACAACAACCTCAACAAAAATAATATCATTCTAGAGGGTGAGTTCAATATTGAACTATGTCAACAAAATAACCCTCAAGTCGATTATTTCCTAAACAGCATGAACTCCTGTATGCTAATCCCGACAATCACCAAGCCCACCCGAATCATTCAAACATCCGTTACCACAGTGGATCACTTATGGACTAACACAACAGCTTCCCTTGCATCTGGTATAATCGTTGACAGAACAACTGACCACTATCCTACCTTTCTCGTAGCAAACATGGACATATCATCACCAGCTAACAAGAAACTTCAGACTACACAGTGAAGCAGCAATAGGCAATCTCACAAATGCACCTCACAATATTAACTCGGAATCTGAGTTCAATAATACACAGGATATAAATTCATTAGCCAACATCTTCCTTTCCAAAACTTTAAGCCTCTACAACACTCATTGTCTCCTCCTCACCAGGCAAGTAACTGCCAAAAGATTAAACAACCCCTGGCTCACAAATGACATACTCAAAGCAAGCAACAAGAAACATGAATATGAAAAAAACTTAGGATTGGCCTAGTTACAAAAGAAGTAGTTAAGAGATACTCATCAATGCTTACCGGTATAATAAGACGAGTGAAACTTTCCTATTATGAGAGTAGATTCAAGAAGCAAAAGAAAACATGAAAAGCACATGGAAAGCCATCTCTAATATTCTAGGATCTAAACAACAATCATATATCAAGCAGATAAAACTCTTCAAAGATGGTTACACTCTTGCAACAGATTTGGAAAAAGCAACAGAATTTAATAGTTTCTTTTCATCAGTTGGTGCTAACCTAGCCATATAAATCCCACAGACACAGACAGCAGCATTTTTCCCTTGCTGAAGAGTGTTACGTATTCCTATTTAAGGAATATACTCACATTAATATACTTATTAATTTAAATTCCTTCATTTATCTGTATATGTATATATATTTTTGTAATGTGTAATATACTTTAGCAACACATTTGAGGCTGAAGCAGGGCTTCCTAAGTCACACTTACGGGACGTGTGAGATCCAGGTAAACTTCCTGATGGAATACAGGAAAGCTTGTAGTTGTGTAGTTGCCAATTTTCCTCTTTATTATTTTCTATATATATATATTGTTTTATGTAAAATATGTCACCTTTGTTCTTATGTTTGCCTTAGCAAAGTTATGTTGCTCATTTAAGTAAGATAATTTTATATAAATTTGCCACTCGTTATGTATGTGGAGGGGAGAGCTGGACGCTCTGCCGCTGGAGGAGAGTTTAGTTTACTGGTAGCGGGCTTGGAGTCAACTGATTTTGGTTAAGTGTCTGTTGTGTTGTTTCTGTATATTGCCGTAGTAGATTTAATTATCACGAGTGTGTCCTTAGTATATTATAGTAGCTTAAAGTGCCATCCAGTTTATTGTGATTAAATAGTGAGATACTGATTGAATATTTATTATATATAATTTGTATATGTATTTTATTTTATGACCTGATGAAATCATATTACTAATTCTGAAATCATATTACTAATTCTTGTATGGTACGTTCTGATGAGGCACCCTGGGTGAACGCATTTAGATACAGGGTTTATTCTTATTATCCCCTAGACAACATATATTATTGTCCCTGTAGTTCAACGAGCGGTGTGGACCAGACATAACACATAGATCTCGCACCATAATCCTCTGCATAAAGCAAATGAGCTTGTTGATGCTTGGGGCACAACTTCCAGCTTTGACAGTCTTCCCCTACCCACACATAATGAATTAAATAATAGATTTGCTGATAGAGTAAGGCTCCTTGAGTTCATTCTTCATCAAGAGGATAACTGTGACATGCCTTTTACCGAATACGAACTAAACTCTGTTCTACATAAAGGCAAAGCAACATCACCCTGGGAGGGTGGAGTTACTTACGGCATACTGCATATGCTTCTGCTAGTTCCAGGGAATCCCTTGCTTGAATTGTATAATATGAGCTATGTTACCACCCTTGAGACTAAATAAGGTTCTTCTCCCCGCAGTGTTAAGAAATGATATTAAATCGGCCTTGCCAACATATGTCTAGGGGTTATAGATACATCACTGCATAAATTGGAGAACAATATATTTACTCTGAGGGGGGACCAATATAACAATTAAATGGTAAAAATAATAGCCAGAAATATTCTTTAGCATGCAATATCATAAATAAAACTCCTTATTGAGGCATGAGCACTATCACCAGCACATGGATTAATAAATAGTTATACACAATCATCTAACCAGGAAATTAAACTTAATATGAGCTAAAATAACAGTGACCAATGACTTAACTTAAAAACATGTCTCCTCTCGACCATAGCCGTCACGCTTCTGCCCACGCGCTGGTCCGCAGGCCAAGTGTCTATCAAAATATCAACTAAACATCCACATAAACATTGTGGAAATTCTACTAACAAAATGTAGTACTGATACTCAAATCATTATTAATCTTAAGAGTAGTAAATACTGGTACAATACTCAATATAATATAATGCAAACAATAATAAGAATTAATCAAGGTTGAACTATAAACACTCGCTTGACAACAATGTTCCCACACTGGCCATATCCAAATATGGTCAACCGTCCACACGGAGAAACCACATGAGAAATCTAACACAAAAGCCTCATACAATATAATGCAACTCAGGCACACTACAGCATGCTATAATATATAACATACAAGAATCTCATATCATACAACTGGATGCTATATTAATTATAGAACAAGATAATAAAGTAATATAAGAATCAAGAGTAATGTTAGAATACTAGTAAGATTCGTAACAAGCTTTGCAAGTGGGGAGCTTCCACAGTCATTGAACTAACAGTTTTATTATTGCCATTCCTAAACCTAACCAGCAGAGTGCTTTTCACTCAATTTCCCTCATTAGTTGTCTCTGTAAGTGTCTTGAGAGGATGGTTCTCAACCGTCTCCTTTGTCTCCCCAGATATATGGCCTTACGCATGGAAAGAGTGCACATCACTGTATTACCGCCTTCCTCACCCTGCATACCTGTCTTGCCTACTCCTGAGGTTCCTGATACGCCGAACAACAAGATTTGAAACTTGGTGGCTACGTAAGAACAGCACGTTCCCTCTAGAGATTGCATGATACGCAAACGCGGATGCACGATTTGCATCTTGGGCCTGAAATCATGTGCATGATGGAATAACGAGAAAAGTCGTAAAGGCCTAGTACGACGTAGCAGAAGAAACACCTGTAAGTGGATGGGATCAATGAGCTGGAGCCGGGACCCGAGGGTTCTGCCGCTACGCCCATCCCGCCTCAACAAACTGAAGCTGTTCATTCAACTAGCAAGACCTCGTCTGGTGTCAATGTATCAGTACTCCCAGGAAGACAGTATTTATGCACTAGATAGAACATCGGCAGCAGACATATAGCAGGCAAAATCATCTTACAAGATGATGGAACTGGGGTACGGTGTACGCCCTGTGACCGGACAACAAGTACGGTGTACGCCAGAGTTCTCCCTGTGACCGAACAGCAAGTCAATCATCGCTGTCAACACCGATGTCATCACCTCGTCGACGACCCGGAGGAATGGAACAACACGCGGATGTACTGTCGATTGTGGACTAGATCAGTGGAAGACTCTAGTCAGGAGAGAAGTGGATCTCTTCTCACAGCAACTAACACCATCTGAAGAGCATCGTTGGTGAAGAACACGATGCATCGTTGCCGAACTACAGCGAGAACACATCAATGGGCGAGTCAACAAACATCATGACAACGGACTTGTCGGGAATAAAGACTATTTGTTATTTTTTATATACAGTATACATGTGTTTTTTTTTTTTTAGTGAAGAAAACTTAGTGTTCACTATAACAGAGTGAGGATAAGTTATGAATGACAATTTTTGTGCAGACTCTGGTGAACTGGGGAACCAGTGGAAAGGTGGTTCCAGTGTAGATTTCTTTGTTTACCATGAACTGTGTGAGATTTTTTTTTATTATTGATGTTATTTCTGTCAACTGAGAGGATTGCTGGGCTACCATGGCTTGTATGGTCAGCCGGGATTTTGAGTTACCGTGGTAACTGTTATTGTTAAGAACTTTTTTTTTATAAATATTTCTCGACTGTGAGATGTATATATTTAGATAAGGTAGTTATATTTTTCGAGGCATGTGCTAGTTCCTTTGTGGTCTGGAATTAGAAAATCCATGTTCGAGTTCCCCGCCCACGGTTTTTCTTAAACCGGGATAATGCGGGATATGTAACAAGAGAGCACTACATAGAACAACATGAACATCATAACAGCATGAACAAGCCATTCATGTGGAACATGATCAAGCCACGATAGACAATGGAAAAGTCACACCTAAAAGTTAACCAGAAGGACAGGTCAACGGTCACTGAGTCACGAGGTGGTCAGAGTTGATGCCGTCATGATAATCTACAGGGATTAACCCCTCCACTGTGAGAGTTTTTTTTGAGAATTTGTGGAATAATTTATAATTGGTATAAGGAATTTTAGCTCGGAAAATTTCTAAGAATTTTCTTTATTCCTTAACCTTTATTCCTGTCGTGATATTCAACTAGGTCGCCTGAGGAAGGACTTGCTTAGCTAACACACCAGTGTAGTAAACAGCTCATTCCTCACTTTGGGACCATGTATGAACAATTGACTAGGCGCGAGCAAACGCCGAGACCCCAATGAAAATTGAAATCCCCTCTCTTAGGCCGCCGACCTTCGCCAATCGCCGAAGTGAATGCAACGAGTAGGTCACGGGCTCTCACAACAATAATTTATTGTTGTGTGGTGCCGTATATTTGATCCAAAGCTCAGAAAATTAGTCTCAATTTTATTAGTCGAGTGTGAAGAACATTTGCATAACAATAATAATGTGTGGGGGTGTAACGAAAAGACAGTGTTAACCATAACAACTTAGTTTATTCAATAAAGTACTAACTACTACAACAAAACAAAAAGAAATGTCAATGACGTTACTCGAAATCCTTCCTGTGACACTATCAATGACAGCTAGACACCAGCCCCTCGGACTGCATAATGAACTAACTCGAACATAAGCATGACCACAGAGGAATAAACAAGAAACAAGAACTAACAGATCTATAATCACAATTACAACAAATGACACAGTAGGTTCTGAAATACGTCTCCAGTAACCTCCTAACTGTTCTACGCCTCAGTGCAGTCTACTCCTGCAACAGCGGTTGCAATGCAATCAAATCAGTAGTCTTACAATGACAACAATAACTAATGGGTTCACTGGCAACTCCAGCACCCTTCCTCAAATTAATCCTTACGTTAACACTCCGTCCCACGGACGATCAACAATCAATAGCAATTGATTTACGTTAATAACACAATAACATTTACGTTAATAACAAGGTAACATTTACGTTAAATTAACAACTCTTGCAACTGTCACTAGTAACGCGGAAATCAAACAACACTCTATACCCGTCGAGCATTCAGTGAGAAAATCCCATTAATCCCTGTACTTCCAGACAGCTGATTAATATCTTTACTAGTTACGTTAATTTACGTTAATCGGTTACTAATCACTCAGCCATGGTAAACTCTGATTTACAATGTCCAAAGTGCTAAGAAAACGGTAATCACTCGTGATTACCTTTAGAGTAATTAATTACTATCCTCAAGATCAATAATTAAACAATTAAAATACGCAACCTTTCACACTGGCTCAGCAATTTACATAAAGGTATGAATTCCGTCTAAGCCTTCCATACTCAGACCAATTCAGGCGACTAATAACAGTAATTAACCCCACGTTTACGTTATTCTAAAATGACGCTACTCCTCCCACGAGTCAATCAAGTGCCGGTACTTCCGGGCAGATAACAACGTTACGTTAATGGAACAATGTAGCCTTCGTGTGAGTCGATCAAACAAGGATCGAGGTTAATTACTTTGACTTCCTGAAACACGTCAATTACCCGGCTCACTGACCGTTAATTATGATAGACAATACTCTAATTCTTATCTGGCTGATGGCTAGGCTCCTCGAGACTACCGTAGCTGCTTACAGGAATGTAAATTAACCCAAACGTATTCTACGTTACTCAAATTGTCAAAGAACAAATTCTCTTAAAGCAATGGGCGTTCCCTTGGTTACGTTATATTAATTGCCTCGCAATCACCTCACTGAATACTGGACTTCGATGTCCTACCAGATAACCAGGAGAATATATTTGTACCCAAGTACTCGTCTACAGCCGAGTTCCCCCACGACAATGACAAATCACACTAACAAATCACAGTGATTTACGTTACAATCTGGTTGCAATGACAATACTGCAGAATCTAGCAAAATAACATACAGGACATGAACCCTCTAGAACACTGCCCCACAATGACTTTACTGAACTGCAATCACCTGCGGTGATGCTCAACACTAGCAACAATCACCATCAAATAACAACCCCCTTTGCAATAACACACTGCAAGTACTCTAATTTCCAAATATTAGGATACTGCACACACTTACTTACTTACAGTTGCAAATGACCCCAGTGCTCTCAATAACCCCCTAGAACACAGGTCAATATATTTCAATCACCTCACAGTAAATAACTCAATAACACTGGGCACCGTGACACTACTTATATATATACATATATAAATATATAATTATAATTACTGCTGACACATGTAGCCTAAAGCTATCAAACGTTATTGGGAACACTAAGGAGAATCTCACACTCCTTAAATCACATGGGTGAGTGATTAATCGATCACGCATGTCGATAAACACTCTCAAGAGTTACGTTACTCGACAGAGCGGTGGCGGTCTCTCTAGACGGCCTCGTCACTCACCAAAACTCACCAAAATTACGTTAAACTGCAACCACAATATATATTTATATAAATCACATTTGTCACGGCCCTGGGAACAATACAAGAACTTAAATCCACACTGTGGTACACTCCACATTAATCATTGCCAGGAATCACTGGCGTTACACATACCTGAGCGCTCAGCGTTGGAATTCCACACCTGCAAGACCACACATGGAAATGATATCACTCCGTCCCACGGACGATCAAAAATGATTACCACAATGAAATAATATACTTATTACATGGACATCCTCTCAGTCCTTGGCTAATCTATGTATCCTCTGTTCCCGTGTGTACCCACACACACACACACACTGTACGTCTGTGTACACCAGGCTTAAGTCCCTCTGGACTGACAAGATGACAACACAGGTGATTAATCTCCTCGCCCACAATTCACTCCACCTGAACAGGTGCTGCGTGACAATGTGACGGAACACTTGACCTCGAATTCCAGCTTTAGAGACTACTAATCACCAGAAATACACACATAGGTACTTACTCATTCACACTGCCGGCTTTACACACCATTCCCATACATCAGGCACCCCGCTTCCGGTGGCTGGCTCGCTCCGGGTGGCGTAAGCGGCGGTAGTATTTATTCGCAAAGATTGGCGCACACTCGAACCCCTCCCACTCAACACGGCTGAGTTCGCACCCTCGACCCACCGGTGAAGTGAAGCGTTCATACCCAGGTGACGCGCACAACGATAGCGTCTCACAAAAAACATGGGAAATTTGCCTTAACACTGACACGAATTTCCCCGTTCCCATCGACTGCTACAGAGCACTAGCAAGTCTAGTCAACACTGGTATGGGATCTACGAGTCTGTTGCTGCTCGTATGCACATTCCCAATGATCCCAGATCACTGTACCTCTACCCCCTGCACAAAAATGTCTTAAACCCCTCCAAACGACGACTTCGGCCGGATTCTGTGACGACCGTTGTCGTTGGTGAAGCAGGAAGCATCAGCAGTTGAGTAGTCCAGCCCCCACGACGCCCTATACTTCAATTTGGCCGAATTGAGTACAGAGAGCGTCTTGACAAGGTGGCGACTGTGTTCAGAATGATGCTACACCGGCTCTCCCCGCGTCCTTCTCGAAATAACCAATGAGAGGAAGGCATACAGCGGCCTACCCCTCTCATCCAATCAGCGACGGTGTAGCATAGCCCCTAGGGCAGCTCCAAGATGGCCGACCAACATGGCGGCTCAAGATGTTTAATAAAATGGCGGCTGTTTCCATGACAACGACTCAAGTGGCCAGCCAGCGCGGGAGGCCCACACACCCACGCCGGCGGCCTAGCCGTTCCCGCGCAAAGCTGAGTCTGGCCTCAAAGCCATACAATGAGATGATGCTATCAGCTCTAGCACTGTCCACAGACATGCTATCCCGGCCAGGGTAACATTTATGGACTGCTGATGACTGGGGCTCTCACATGAGCCCAAACACTAGATGTTTCGGTTGCTGGTTACCAAACTTAAGTCCGCCCACTTAACAAGTGCACTTAACAAGTGTACTGGCTCCCACAGGCATAAGAGCACTTTTGTAAGTGAGCTGGTGAACCATCTCCTCACATAACCTCCCACTAAAAGATAAAATTTCCCGGAGGAAAATTTCATCTCAATCACCAGCCACTTACACTTAGGATCTTAATTAAGTGCATGGCGGCTGGGTGGTGGTGATTCATCCATTTTCTGTTGACGTCGGTGGCTGGCGGGACAAGATGTGACGTCACTGGCTCGTCCAGGGTGGTACTTCCTGACCGTAGTGCGGTCGTGCTCAGGTTCTGGGTCCGGGTTAAGCTGCTCAACGCCTCGCAGCTTCCCTTCCTCAGTCCCTTCACACTCTCGCCCCACAGGTCTGTCATACTGGACACAATAGGTAGCACACTGGGATGGACTTACCAATGAAGTACAAACTACACACCTTCCCTACTGTACCGACACAATTCCGACAGTTAGCAGACTGTCATGACTTCCAAGTGACAGGGTCTTTCTTCCTGTCTGTCTGTCAATCTCAGGCCGGGTTGCTCTACCGACTGAGTTAACTGGGCTGAGGCCTCTTCAGCAGGTATCAAACCTCGCCCCTCACTGAGCACTTGGTCACTGACCTGCTCGTTCTTCAATCTCTCAGCGACCGTTTGTTTGTCTGAGCGATCTTCCAACAGCCTGAAAGATTGGTCCAGAATATCCACTTCACTTGTGGGGACCACAGCTACCTTAGTCTCACCACTGGTAACATCAAGCAGACGTTTACTCTCCTGAGTGGTGTTAAGCCTCGCGGGTTTGGCTGGTCGAAGGTCGTGGCGGGACCACCTGATCTGGCCCACACCCGTCTCACTGGGCTCTCCCCCGTTTTCTGTGAAATGAAAGAAGAAAAATTGCTCTTTTTTCCTTTTACTTCATGCACCTGATTTTTCGCCTGATAAGAGGCGACCATGACTTCCTCAGCTGGCGGCCGTGTGACATCGCTGTCAGCTGGTGAAACCCATCTGAGTCCCTCTGAATCAGTTCTCGTTTTCTGTGCAATAGGGAGAGAAGGATGGCTCCAGTTTCCTTTCACCTGCTGCGCCTCTTCTTCTGTCTTGGCGGCGGTGATCTCTGCTCGACCGGCCGGCTGACGCTTTGTGTCAACGCCAGCGGGTTTAACCTTCCTCTCACCTGTTCCTGTTTCCTCTGGGTCATTTCCACAGGACAGACCCACCTGGTTCTCTATACCAGGAGTATTACCTATCAAAAGTCCATACACTGCCTTTCTACTTAGCGCAGCTTTGATCTTACCTTTGATATATGGGGTGTCTACCAACACGGACACTTCTTCCATGTCCTTACCAGTGCCATCTGGGTACTGGACACGCAGGGTTCGACCTGTTCTGCTCTCAGGCTCAACCAAACTGCTCCTGACCATGTTAACTGTAGCACCCCGGTCTCGAAAGACACTCGTCCATTGCCCATTAACTCTTCCTCTAGTTAATTCGAGTGTGTCTCTTAGGGCATCACCTCCCACGGTGCTCATGCCTGTAACGTGCACCTTGGTCACCTTCTTAGTCTTAAGCCTAGTGTTGCTCGGGCACTTAGCTGCTCGGTGACCTGTCATGTTGCATGTGAAGCACCTGGGTCCCTTAACCTTGGGTTTCTGTTGGTGTCCCTTAGACTTACTTTCTTTAGGTTTGGCTCCCTTACTTGGAGCTTGAGTAAACCTTTCAACCTTTGTCACACATCGATCTAGGTATGCATCCCTAGGATCGATCTTCTCCTCTCTTGGCCATAGAGGAG
>NC_091207.1:30989317-31011817 GCF_040958095.1 Procambarus clarkii
TCTCTCTCTCTCTCTCTCTCTCTCTCTCTCTCTCTCTCTCTCTCTCTCTCTCTCTCTCTCTCTCTCTCTCTCTCTCTCTCTCTCTCTCTCTCTCTCTCTCTCTCTCTCTCTCTCTCTCTCTCTCTCTCTCTCTCTCTCTCTCGTCTCTCTCTCTCTCTCTGTCTCTGTCTCTCTCTCTCTCTCTCTCTCTCTCTCTCTCTCTCTCTCTCTCTCTCTCTCTCTCTCTCTCTCTCTCTCTCTCTCTCTCTCTCTCTCTCTCTCTCTCTCTCTCTCTCTCTCTCTCTCTCTCTCTCTCTCTCTCTCTCTCTCTCTCTCTCTCTCTCTCTCTCTCTCTCTCTCTCTCTCTCTCTCTCTCTCTCTCTCTCTCTCTCTCTCTCTCTCTCTCTCTCTCTCTCTCTCTCTCTCTCTCTCTCTCTCTCTCTCTCTCTCTCTCTGTCTCTCTCTCTCTCTCTCTGTCTCTCTCTCTCTCTCTCTGTCTCTCTCTCTCTCTGTCTCTCTCTCTCTCTCTTGATTAATCGGTTAGGTCATCGTATGATGGCCCGAGTGCCAAAACATCCTACAAGAACGGTAGAGCATCCGTTAGTACAATAGAAGTAGCGGAGATTACAGTTATTACAAAGGCCTTCCTTCCCTGGTGTGGAGGTCCTTCTCCCTGGCCTTCCTCCCCTGGTATGGAGGTTCTGCTCTCAGGCCTTCCTCCACTGGTATGGAGGTTTTGCTCCCAGACCTTTCTACCCTGGTGTGGAGGTCCTGCTCCCTGGCCTTCCTTCCCTGGTGTGGAGGTCCTTCTCCCTGGCCTTCCTCCCCTGGTGTAGAGGTTCTGCCCCCAGGCCTTCCTCCACTGGTATGGAGGTCCTGCTCTCAGGCCTTCCTCAGTAGTGAAATTTACGCCTAGAACCGTCCCAAACCCGAGGAGAACCTCTGGGATTGAACTCGGTCATAGTCAAAAGTGGTGTGGGAGTCCGTAGAATGGGACGGGTTCCGTCGTGAGGGACGTTGTGGGTCACAGGGGTAAAATGTAAGGGATGTTGTGGGTCATGTAGGTAAGAGGGGAGGATAAGTATGTGGGCATGTGTACATCAACTCAAAGGTTTCCCCGGATGTTATGACGCACGGCATCCGGCCAGGCGTCGCTTGAGAGAATCATGTTGGGTAGGGCTGGAAGCTAAGTGGTTGGTATGCAGTCATAGAGTGAGGGAAAACGGACGTGATCCCAAAATGGGCGGACGTGATCCCAAAATGCGCGGACGTGATCCCAAAACGCGCGGACGGGATGCAAAATGCGCGGACGTGATCCCAAAACGCGCGGACGGGATGCAAAATGCGCGGGCGGGATACAAAACACCGGGTAGCTTCCAGAGCTGTACATACTCAGCAGCATCACACGTCCACATAGAAATGAGGTTCTCACCACATACCACCGCACAGACTTGAGAATGTCATGTATGGAGGAAGAGGAGTATGTAGTGTCACATGGGGGGTGGGCCGGGGCTCTGCTAGCACTCGGCTGCTAGGGGCTCAAAAGGCCCAAATACTCAGCCCCTCCAACTCCCTGGATTCACCGGAGTCTCCTTGGTCACACAGGAGAGGACCAACAATGCCCACCTCCGCAGGTCTTTGCTTCCACCACAAAAGGGGTGCCACTGATTCACCCTGGAAGCCCTTCAGTCAAACACGGGAAAACTGCTGTTAACAGTTCCGGCCTAGACCCGTGGGGGAGTGAAGGAAGACTCAGGCTTACCTTATAACAATAACCTCCCTGAATCTTGCCTGCCAGACAAAAAGGTTGCAGGAACGCCTTTCCCGCCTGTCTTCTCTATCTTCTTCTTAACAAGGTCGCCAGCTGGGTTACTATATCTGCACCCCAGCAATGCAGTACAGTGGGTGTATTATATGTTGTTTGTAGCCAGAAGATTGCTACTCCCACAGATCTGCTACTAGACTGTTGGCCCAGGGTACTCTCCCAGGAAGGTCAGTGTGGCTTTACCTCTCTATAGCCACTACGTTAATAGTTGCCACCATTCAGGCACTGATACTGATCGGATGGCTAAGGGTACACTTTTATGTAAGTCTGTGCTGTCTTTACCACTCACCAGGCAATAAGAACTTCTATAGAGAACGTTGTGTTCCCTAGGTGGTACTATGATAACCTTCGTGGATGCTCATAAAGAAATATCATAAATGGAGGCACACTTAAACACAATGATAAAAGTGTGAATTTACTGATGCAAATTACATGATCACACATACAATCACAAGTAATACATGAATATGAAAATAAGGATAATAAGTCTGAAGATCGTCAGCCTCTTCTTCCACGACCTCCAACACTCCTTCAACTGGGCAGAAAGACAGGAGTCCCACACTCTCTCACAGGAGGGCCTCTTCACCACGTCGGCGCCTCTTCTTCACTGTCCTGCCATCCATACACACTGTCCCCTCTGACAGTCCTGGACACAAGCTGCCTTGCAGCCTATTCTACTACTAAAGTATTAATGTCCTATTGCCACATACATAAGTAAATATTGTGGCCTAACTAGCCTACTCACACAAGGGGTAATGGGAGGGAAAATGATCTACCTTATATTCCTGGCTCACGACGCCTGTCCCTCGATGGTGTGAGGTTCCCACGCTTCCTGAGTCGATCTTCGACGATCCAGGAACGTTCCACAGGTCCTCAGGTGTCGTGGAGCCTTCACGTCATCGCCGTTCCAATCCTTGAGATTCAGCTACCCCAATCCTGGTTCATCGATAGGCGCTGAGCTAATCACTATTTTCCCACACTCGCCCCTTCCACAAGGCGTTGCTCCTTGCCCTAGGCACGGTGTCGTCCTTCCAAAACCCTCAGTGGATGTGACCCGGTCACAGCTAGGCTTGCCCGCCACACCTTTCCAGGCCTCCCAACGTCCAGCGTCGCCGCCCAGCGTCGTCGCCGAATATTTTCCAAGTTTGGCACTCTTTCGCTCAATAAACTTGGTTCCTTTTCGCTTCCCAGAAGCGCGGGGTCTCCAATACGTGAGATGGGCTGCGATAGCCTGCACTAATCCACCGTAGAAGGCTTGTAGAGCCTCAAATCCTTGAGAGCAGACCGAGGTGCGTCCTGTCGCTTCCAAGGTCGGGTCAACTCTGACGTTGGCGCCGCCCGGGGCACTCGGTGACGTCACGGCGGGCCCTGATTGGTCGCCCGCGACCTAAGTCGGCCAATCCGCGATCGGCTAGTGTCCCTTCCAAAAGGTCATATCTGCATTAGGGGATACTCTTTCATTTTATAACAGGGTGCCAATTTCCCTTTATTTACAACTTATAATGTAACTTCCTTCCCTTAACTGGCAGCCGGTCTGGTCGCCACATATATCAATAGATTCCCTGAACCTCAGAGAATCAGTAGGGAGAGCTGATATGACTCTTTAAGCCGGCAAACGAAAGAAATAGGAGAGGGCACCATAACATACCCCTCCCCTTAAAATAAGAGTCATATCGGAAGAGCAGCACTCAAGAGGGCAACCTATACTCTTGCTCCCTCCGTTCCTGAAGTGTCACTCCTCCAGTTTGTGACGTGGCTCGTACCACCTTGCCAGTCACTTGCCTCATTATATCTCCACCTCGCATAGGAACGGGTGTGATGGGTGTTCCCTGAACACCTATAAGAAATCTTCTCTCCGTGGCCACGAGTGAACTCCAACGGCTCGTTACCACTGTAAGATTCAGTGCATGCAGCGCCTCCACCGCGTCGTGCACTCCGAGATAGTCTTGCACTTCCACTGCGTCCTACAGGTACTCCAGGTTTCCTCTCATGATCTCCTCTTCGCCAATCTTCTCTCTTCTCGGTTCCTCTTCTCCCATAGGTGCGTTTTCTCCTCACAGTGGCACTTGTAACCTATACTCCATCCAGCAGCTTCCTCTCTACCACACTAGGCTTTTGCGATGGCCCAATGCCCCTCTGGTTAAGCTGGCGCCTACCCTGGGTGTACCTATTCCCTGCTTTCCTCGTATTGCCTTTCCTATACCATTCGCTCCTTCGTTCCCGACGAACATCTTCACTCCTCCATGAGATTCTCTTCCCTGCGGACGTCTTCTTCGGTTCGTGGTTGGGCTCATCCACCTCCCTGTGGCTCACCTCACCACGGTGGTTCATCTTGCACCTACCACTATTCATCTGGCCGGCATAGGGTGCACTGTGTCGTGGCTCCTCCACTCTGCCCCTCACCGCCGTTCGCTCATCCACTGAGCTTACTTTATTCACGTTTCTGTGTGGCGGGAGTGCGGTCTGCAGCCTCTTCACCGCCCCAGGCGTTTGTACAGCTGCTCCACGCCACTCCTCCACACGCATCATCAGGCTTAGTCGGAGGGCCTCGTCGGGGTTTTCCACTACCTCCGACGACCTCTCTGCACTCTCGCCCTCGTTGTCGTCGTCTCTGGCGACGTTTCCCCTGGCGAAGTCGGCTTCCTCACTACCATCTGGAACGACCGATACCTTACCTGGCAGGGTTGTACCGCTGCTTGCAACATAGGCACTCCTGGCCCAATCGGGTTGTATCCTGCCTCCTCCGAGGTCATTACCCAGCACCATCTGCACATGCTCTAAGGGTAACTTAGGGGCTACAGCTACTATAGCTTTCTCGACTCCACAGTCGGCAATCAGCTGTACTTCGTGAAGTGGCAACCTGTATTCCTCCCCCACACTGCGTACCCTCACCACTCCCACAGGTGAATCATTGAATTCCTTGGGGAGAATACTCCTGGTTACCATACTTATGTCAGCACCCGTATCTCGAAGAACGGCAACCTCCACTGGGTCTGACTTTCCAAACTTCACGTTGGCCCCGAAAACGAAGGGATGTTCACCCAACTTCATTTCCCAACCATTCACGTTGGGTCCACTATAATATGGAGTGTGAACAAACACTCTCCCCTCTTCCAACATTAGTTCCATATTCCTTTGGTGCTCCTCACACTCGCGGGCATAATGTCCTCTCACACCACAGTTGTAGCATCGGCTGCCTCCCCTGGGCGGCCACTCGCCAGTCCCTCTGGTGGTACCACTTGCAGACGTCCCCTGGGTCCTCCTTGGACTCCCTGTCGTCGTGTCTGGGACTGCAGCACTTGCTCCCGAGCTAGGTCCACTGCTCACAGCTTGGGGCTTCCTCCCCGCGTCTCTTGAGCTCTTGAACCGGGTTACTTCATTGGGTACACTACTCTTGGGAGAGTCCCCCACCCGTCCTCGCCCCTCCTGAACTCCTAAGGTTCCCTCCCGACCTGGGGTAAGGCAAGTGTCTGGGTGGCCCCTCCATCCTGAGATGTAGTGCCTCCTCCAGCATGTCGGCTCGGTCCGCTGCAGCCTTCAGGTCCTTAATACCTGCTTCTCTCACCCTTACTCGCAACTCAGGATGGAGCACCGACATAAACTTCTCCATCACTATCAGTCGTCTGATATCATCCGCCGACTCCGCTTCCTCCGCCTTCAACCATCGTAGGAATTTCCGTTCCATATCCCTGGCGGTCTCGGCGTAAGACTTCCCCGACGCTCTTGTACACTCTCTGAACCGCTTCCGGTACATTTCCGGAGTCAGCTGGAATGAGTGGAGCACCGCATTCTTAATCGCGTCGTAACTAGTACACTCCTCTAGGTCCAGCATGTTGTAGGCTTCCCGGGCCTCACCAGTCAACCTGCCCTGGACCAGAGCAGCCCAATCATCCTCCGGCCACTCCTTCAGAGTTGCTATCCGTTCAAAGTGTTCGAAGAACGCCTCAGCTTCTTGTGGTTCGAACATAGGTAAGTCACGTTCCCTTACCTTGAGGTCATCCCGCCGTGCAGGTAGTGAGGGCAGACCACGTTCAACGCGACGCAATTCGACTTCTTTCTTTGCTTTTATCTCCTCCAGTCGCAGTTGTCTCTCTCCTTCTTCCCGCTGCAGCCGAGCTTCTCGCTCCTCTCCCTGCAGCTCAGCTGCACGTTCCTCTCGCTGCAACCGTGCTTCTCGCTCACGCTCCTCTCGCTGCAGCTCAGCTGCACGTTCCTCTCGCTGCAGCTGCAGCCGTGCTTCTCTCTCCTCTCGTCGCAGCTGGACTTCCAGTTGCATCTTCATTATTTCCAGTTGCAGGCTCCTCTTACTACAGCTGGACCTCCCACTGCTCCCATGTTCACTGTGAATTCCCTCCACACTGGTAGGCGCTTGGGGTGGCTCTAGTCGGGACGGTTCACCTTGCGACGGCTCTCCTCGGGACGGTTCCTCTTGAGATGGCTCCTCTCCCGTCGCCTCCTCTCGAGCTGTGAGCTGTGCCATGATCTCTATCCTTCGCTCCGCTGCCTTAGTCGTCCTCAACCTGATCCCAAAGTGGTTTGCCACTTGTTGGAGCTGGGCCTTGGTACACTCTTCCAAAATTCTCTCGTCCCTTGTGTCAATAAATTTCTTTACTTTGTCCTCCTCCATCTCTATATCATTGAGCATACACGACAGCACAGACAAGTTAGTAGGCACTAATTTCACCGTTTCAGTCCCTTAGCTGGTTGAGTAACAGTACCACTGAATTCACTGGTCACACTGTATTAGTACCCTGGCCACACTTGTCTTGAAATTTGGGCCACACTGTAGCTTGATCCACGCTTCCTGGCGAAGTTCCCAGTTCTTGGCTACCGGGGTTCGAATCCTGGCGAGGTCGCCAGTTCTCTGTCACGTGGGGGGTGGGCCGGGGCTCTGCTAGCACTCGGCTGCTAGGGGATCAAAAGGCCCAAATACTCAGCCCCTCCGACTCCCTGGGTTCACCGGAGTCTTCTTGGTCACACAAGAGAGGACCAACAATGCCCACCTCCGCAGGTCTTTGCTTCCACCACAAAAGGGGTGCCACTGATTCACCCTGGAAGCCCTTCAGTCAAACATGGGAACACTGCTGTTAACAGTTCCGGCCTAGACCCGTGGGGGAGTGAAGGAAGACTCAGGCTTACCTTATAACAATAACCTCCCTGAATCTTGCCTGCCAGACAAAAAGGTTGCAGGAACGCCTTTCCCGCCTGTCTTCTCTATCTTCTTCTTAACAAGGTCGCCAGCTGGGTTACTATATCTGCACCCCAGCAATGCAGTTCAGTGGGTGTATTATATGTTGTTTGTAGCCAGAAGATTGCTGCTCCCATAGATCTGCTACTAGACTGTTGGCCCAGGGTACTCTCCCAGGAAGGTCTGTGTGGCTTTACCTCTCTATAGCCACTACGTTAATAGTTGCCACTATTCAGGCACTGATACTGATCGGATAACTAAGGGTACACTATTATGTAGGTCTGTGCTGTCTTTACCACTCACCAGGCAATAAGAACTTCTATAGAGAACGTTGTGTTCCCTAGGTGGTACTATGATAACCTTCGTGGATGCTCATAAAGAAATATCATAAATGGAGGCACACTTAAACACAATGATAAAAGTGTGAATTTACTGATGCAAATTACATGATCACACATACAATCACAAGTAATACATGAATATGAAAATAAGGATAATAAGTCTGAAGATCGTCAGCCTCTTCTTCCACGACCTCCAACACTCCTTCAACTGGGCAGAAAGACAGGAGTCCCACACTCTCTCACAGGAGGGCCTCTTCACCACGTCGGCGCCTCTTCTTCACTGTCCTGCCATCCATACACACTGTCCCCTCTGACAGTCCTGGACACAAGCTGCCTTGCAGCCTATTCTACTACTAAAGTATTAATGTCCTATTGCCAGATACATAAGTAAATATTGTGGCCTAACTAGCCTACTCAAACAAGGGGTAATGGGAGGGAAAATGATCTACCTTACATTCCTGGCTCACGACGCCTGTCCCTCGATGGTGTGAGGTTCCCACGCTTCCTGAGTCGATCTTCGACGATCCAGGAACGTTCCACAGGTCCTCAGGTGTCGTGGAGCCTTCGCGTCGTCGCCGTTCCAATCCCTGAGATTCAGCTACCCCAATCCTGGTTCATCGATAGGCGCTGAGCTAATCACTATTTTCCCACACTCGCCCCTTCCACAAGGCGTTGCTCCTTGCCCAAGGCACGGTGTCGTCCTTCCAAAACCCTCAGTGGATGTGACCCGGTCACAGCTAGGCTTGCCCGCCACACCTTTCCAGGCCCTCCCAACGTCCAGCGTCGCCGCCCAGCGTCGTCGCCGAATATTTTCCAAGTTTGGCACTCTTTCGCTCAATAAACTTGGTTCCTTTTCGCTTCCCAGAAGCGCGGGGTCTCCAATACGTGAGATGGGCTGCGATAGCCTGCACTAATCCACCGTAGAAGGCTTGTAGAGCCTCAAATCCTTGAGAGCAGACCGAGGTGCGTCCTGTCGCTTCCAAGGTCGGGTCAACTCTGACGTTGGCGCCGCCCGGGGCACTCGGTGACGTCACGGCGGGCCCTGATTGGTCGCCCGCGACCTAAGTCGGCCAATCCGCGATCGGCTAGTGTCCCTTCCAAAAGGTCATATCTGCATTAGGGGATACTCTTTCATTTTATAACAGGGCGCCAATTTCCCTTTATTTACAACTTATAATGTAACTTCCTTCCCTTAACTGGCAGCCGGTCTGGTCGCCACATATATCAATAGATTCCCTGAACCTCAGAGAATCAGTAGGGAGAGCTGATATGACTCTTTAAGCCGGCAAACAAAAGAAATAGGAGAGGGCACCGTAACAGTAGGTTATGTTGTGAAGGGAGAGGCAGCCCCCATACCTGAGAGGATAACATTGACGTCCATTAGCTTCCCCCTACAGGAAGCCATAAGTGTTGAGGGGGGTATGAGAGAGCAGCCTCTTGCGGATGTGCTCCATTTGCCTTAATGGTTTTTCGATGTCTTCAGAGTAGTCTTGGAGATGTTCACCCCAGCATGGCCCTCCCTCCACTGCGGATTCGTTAAGGAGGGGCGACGTTCATACTCCCGCCAGCAGGTCCTCACCAGCAGGCCCTCACCTGCCAACCATCAATCACTCCCACCCCGCATCCCCTCCTCTCCCCATACCAGCAACCATTGTTCTGTGCAAAGCCTTTAGTATTATTTCTGTTAATATGTGTAAGCTATATCGTAACGTGACCAACATGGCATTAGCATCATCATCATTCTTTGCCTAAATAGCATTTTTTTTTTAAGAGCAATAAACGAGGGAAAAGTAAACACATTATATATAAATTTATTTCTTTTATTAAACACTTAAGCGATTTACAACGATAATAATAATAATAATAATAATAATAATAATAATAATAATAATAATAATAATAATAATAATGATAAGACTTCTTCTTGATGGTTTAGCTAGCAGACAGATGGGAAAGGCTTTCATTTTGTCCATCGAACGTTCCCAGCATGCTAGTCAACCAGCCAATCTGTAGAAAGGGTTTAGGTAGTAGACAGACAGATTGGAAGTCATTCATCCACTCCAACGAACCTTCCAGGCACGCTAGTCAACCAGTCAATCTGTAGAAAGGGGAAAAAGGTTATAAGTTTTTTGTTGTCAATGTTATAAACATAAATACAGACGTAATTATGTTCATCATTCAATCCTAACATAAAGTATTACTCACCGCGCGATCATCCTAGCCAACTTCGTCACACAACGTTTCACACTCAGCGTCAGTACCGTTTAAGCAGAATGTTTGATTACACACAGGCATTTTCATCTGAGCATAATTGAACTTCAACACTTTTTCATCATTCTTGCGAAATTGACCATATTTAAATGCTTCATCAAAGTGAAGCAGGGCCACCTCTAAGCCTAGTCTGGAAAAATGATATGCAAAATAAACGGCGTAATTCCCACAGAAGTAACTATTCAAGGATTGAATCCTTTTCTTCATAATATATAGGGTATAGTCTTGGAAGTAAAGCATAAACTCTTCGAAATATCTTGAATAAGATCCTATTGCAGGATTGGCGTAGCTGTCTAGTATAACTATCTCGCTTCTACCTTCATCCTTATTTACATAGAATGTTATCCAATGCCCCATTTTATTACGAGAACCAGACTCCAGAGTGTTGATTATGAACACCACAGGTCTTTTTTTATGTATTTTTGTCAGTATTTTCCTTACGTCATCAGCTAGGAAACATCCTAGATAGTCTACCTTATCACCTAAATTACTTCTAATAGCCTCATTTATTTCCAAACAATTCATATTAATATTTTATCCTCGCGTATTGCAAATAACGCGACGATCTGCGTTAATGCTGATCACACCTGTTGTCGACCTGTAAACTAGAATGACTTTATTTCTAGCCACACCGCGTTTAAATTCCAAAGCGATCCGCAGATTACCACTTTTTTCAATCGGGATGGTGTCATCTATATCCTCAGGTTGTAAATTAAAGGCCAGTATGGTTCCACCATTCACATATGTGCCATAAGACAATATATTGTCTTTATCGAAGCCTAAGGCTTGTAATGCAGTGTAATATAACTTGGCGCAGTTATGAGGGAAGTCGCACCCAATATTGACAATATTAGTGCTATTCTGCGATATTAATACTTTACTAAGCTCGCAGTTTTCCAAATAAAGCGGGTTGCGATTATATGCACCAGACACTGCCTCCATATCAAGGATGATCATATATAAATGTTCTGGTATAACAGTCCCCCACGGTTGGTCCATTGTTATCGAGCGCTGACCTGTGCCCAATATATACGTTTTGTATAAAGTTTTATTAAAAGTATACGTAATAGGAGAGTTGTTCTGCACCATGGCTTTATTAACGGCTACTAATCCTTCAGGGTATGGCAATACCCGATCCACCCATAGACGTGTAGACTTGATATTGTATTTAAAATTAGCGTATTCATTATCGCTGAGTATAAGCCACTTATCAGGTTGAAGTTCGAGCCGCACCCTGATGTCCACATTATCCAAAACGTATTCACTAACTGATGTGACATCCAGCATTAGTTTAAAACAAGTATTCACGCCACTCGTTTTCATATCAGTCATCCGTTGCTTCTCACCAGCCGAAGCGTTAGTGAAATAACCAGCTTCAATTTTACCAGGATCGACGCGGTTAAATAACTGTGACAGTTTATCATAGCGGTTAACCTTACACCCAGGAATCGTAGATAATAACTTTACGTATGACCAGAATGAGAATAATGAGCTGGTTTCAACTACTGTTTCGTTTAAATACACAATAGCGGATTTGAATAGAGTTTTTTTTTTTTTTTTTTTAGAGAGTAGAGTAGAGTGAATAGAAACGTTTTTAGCGTCTCCTAAAGGCGTTATTCCATCTTCTTCGGTTAGATCAATAGACAACTCCAAAGCTATAGATGATAAATCCACCAGTTGACCATTCACTCCCTTGATGATGAATTCCAGATAGGTGTCTGTAAACTTATTATTGACCCCAGAATTCACAGGTAATACATCCACCGTTTGTCTGCTTGCAATTGTTGATTCTACCAATCGAGGGGAAAATACTTTAGGAAAGGCTTCACTAACAGCAGCGGTATAGTGTTCTAATGGCACCTGGAGGCCAAGAGCGTTATATCCGGCCATGTTCGCGCTTTAGACAACACCAGCCGAGTGAGAAGGATTTATGACAGCACATCATTATATTTCGCTTTAGTAAAACGTTTGATGTTTACTAATTTCTTTGTTTGTTTATTCTTTTTCTGCACTCTTCCGCCTATCATTTGCTTCCCCACTCCTTTCAATGCTTCAATTCCGCGTTTCTTAAGAGAGTGTTTGAAAGTTTGTTTGTCATTATTAATGTCGTCTAGTACGTTCTGCCCCAAGCTAAGCGCAGCCGGAGCCAGTGTTCTCATGATAAAGGGCGCTGCTCGACGCGCTAACCCGCTTAAAAAGGAAAATATTCCTCCTCCTCGCGTATAACGTCTACAGCTGTTGAAAATCCGTATATCATCAGTCCCCCCACCTCTAGGAGGGGTTAACAGAATGTATAATTCCTCAACAGAGGGAGGAATAAAGTGGACACGCATTTCTCCGCTTGTTTCAGACGAATGAGGAGTGGCGGGAAAGCGTTGGTGTTATATACCTCCTGCAACGGGACGTACATGCAAGACTGCTATGGTGCACCCACGTTCATCAAAATGTATTGGGTTACCATCTTGATCCCTAATAGTGATGCTGACGCTGTCTATCATGTTGGTGTTAAGACGCACATATAGTTTTTTATTGTTGCTGTTATCACTTCCATTTAGGGAGATTAAATCCAAAATATTTACAGACTGGTTTCCATATCTAGTAGAAGAGATTTTATCGCAATAAACACACAGAATATCAACTCCTCCTCTAGGCATTGGTGGGATTAGACATGTGTTAACTACACTCGAGGCCTACTGACGTTTTGCGAATATGTCATATTCTATTTCTGGAACTACGCCCAACAGTTTCCCAAAAGCGGTTCCAAATGATAATGTAACTCTACTGATGTTTTTATGCCCCGTTGCAGAGCTAATATTCTCCTCACTAATCACAATAGTGAACTTGTTTCGATTGGAGGAAGAATCATATTTAAATGCGTTCCATATTTAGCTGAAAATTGTTTTAATGACTTTCCTAAAAAACACAGTTTAGCATTACTTGAAAATATGGCCTCTATTTCTGTATTAATCATGGTATTAATTTATTTTATAGTTCCAGCTAAAACATCAGATGATAATAAATGCTTTGAATGCATGTATTTCCCCTCGCCCACTTTCTCATACATAACGCCTACACGTATATATGCCTCAGGATTATCACGCTTAATAACGTAATGGGAAGTGGGGAGGAGTAATTTTTATAGACACATTTCATAACTCCTCCTGGGATCTAATTCTAGCTGGTTAAACAATCGATTTTGGAAAGATGCGGGGATGTTATTGGGGAATAAATGCATATCTGATACGCTGGTGGCGTATATCACGTGAGTGTCCATCGCTCTGTCTCCTTAGACTGCTTTTTGCCTAGTAAAGCTAGCTACACATTACATACACATTTATATACACTCACCTGTTAATATACGATCCAGGAAGCATTCCTTTTACTGTGAGGATCAATCTTTGCAGTTGCCTTTCTCTTAACAGATGGAGGCTCATACACTTGACTGCTTGCCGTAGTATTACAGAATAAATCTCGTGGTGTAGATGTTAGTGTGAAAAACAGTTGGGCAATGGGGAGTTTATCCGGTAAAAAAACAGATTTAAGCACAGTCATTTTATGTATAATGTCGTTAATTATATGTATGCCAGATACTGGAGCCAATACATTTCCATTCAGATCCCAACGAACGATTCCAGTAGCATCATAATGGTTTAGCAAGGATCTTGCATATTCATGATCTCGCACTTTCAACTTCAAATCTATTAAATGTTTTATGGAAGGGTTGGTATGCAACTGAGGAGGAGGAGGTGGTTTGACAGTAAGATGTTGAGCAACAGCTTTCACAGTGGGGTAAGCAGGGCTGTGTGCAGCTTTCCGGTTGTCCACTATTTTACGCGGTACGAGATAAAAGGCTTTCATTTTACTTTATTTACTGAACAACCGTGTAATTAAACTAGCTGCAATCGGTAAAATAATGGATAAAATACTGCCTCCTCGTTTGCTGGTTAATATCTGTTTCTTAGTTGACACAGAAGGTTTCTTACAGGCTAGTGACCGAATAAGCAATTTATATTTTTTCAACTTTTTAACGACCTTGTCAGGCACGGGCAATTTTTTTTTTAAAAAGTTATTAACAATTTCTGATAAACAATTTATATGTGGTTTCTTCAATTTTTCAATCAACTGTTTTCTCGAGAAATACTGAAGTTTTGATAATAGTTGGATCAATTCCTTGTGTTTATAAACTAAGGGCCTCTTCATTATAAATGTAATATCTCAGCAGCATCAATCCATTGATCGAATGATCGATCATAACCTGCGTACCTAACTTTATACTGAAGCTTGCCAGAGACTCTGCGTTGTCCCAATACCTTTTCAATATTAAAGGTTTGAGTCAAATGTGTGGGTGTTAATTCATGTTTATAGAAGCCACCATCAATTTCTTCCCCATTCAGATCTTTTAGAAAGTATAAAGGGATGTGTTGTCTCCGATCAATACGTGTAACTGTAAATATCTCTCGGGTGTTCTGCTGCTTAAACCCCTTCTTAAACTTGGAAATGCGATCAGATAGAGTGATGCGTACTGTATCACCAACACTCAATCGAGGAATGACAGTTCTCTTTGATTTGCTCGGGCTTTTATACATTAAATCAAATTGTTTGGCGTGTTCGCTGGGCGAGGATAGAGCGTGCACCTCCGTAGGTGTCTTCCCCTTCAATCCTCTGTGTGGGGTTAAATTATATGTTTTCACAATATCTGGTAGAGCCTGCATGTATTTTAAAGTGTTGTGCGCCGTCATAAACTTGTAAAGTTTACCTTTTAAAGTACGTATGAACCGCTCAGCGATTGAAGCTTTAGTCTCCTGAGAAAATACACTATATAACTGTACTTTCCTTGCTGCCAGCATTTTTTTCATAGTGGCGTTATAAAATTCACCACCTCGATCAGAATTAAGTTTGCGCACTCCCTGAGAATGAGGTGAATCTAGAATTAAAGCCAGAGCTTTACTGGTACTTTTCCCATCCTTGGCGCGTAAGGGTACTACTTGGGCGTACCTGGAGAAAATATATACGCATACGAGTAAATATTTCACTCCGTCATTATGTTTGTCCAATAAACTCATCTCGGCCAAGTCTATAGCTTGAAATAGTCGTGGTTTAGGGCTTAACACCCGACGCCGAGGGAATTTATGTGGTTGTAAATAATGCAACGTATAGGAGTCAGAGCTTTTCAGATAGTCCTTTACATCGGCTAGAGTTATACTAGAGTTAATTAATTTGGCGGCCTTATACAATCTCTGTACCCCTCCAAGCCCCCCGCTAGATCGTTAAGACTGCTAAGTAGGTCGTTATATACGCGTTCCAGTACATCTTTCTTGCTCACCATTGGTAAACTATCTCATAGGGCGGTTCGTGAACAATATTACCGCGTAATGTTATCGTAGATGGAGTGTTCGAGCCCAGATCTACTAGCAAATAGCCATAGGGTTGGCTAATAACTTGCTTATATAACTCTACAAATTTCTTTGAATCCACTTTCCCAAATATTTGTCGTCCGAGTGTTTCAATTTGTGAGAGGTCACGCGATTTAACCAATATGAAATGAGAAGCATTTAAACTAATATTCCTCGAATATTTACCAGGAAAAAATATATTTTGAGTAATCAATATGACGGAAACCATGAAATGTCGCCCCCTAGTAAACATGTCTGATACGATTTTTGAATTCGCAGATTCTGTAAAAAGGTCATCATAGATTACTAAGATATGCGAGTCATTATCCACTCGCTCTTCCACAGGATCAATAATGGTTGAATGCTCGATCAGCTTCCCTTTAATTTGTGGATCTGATCGTAATTCAGAGTAACCTCCTCCGCATATAATTATTGAGGAGAACTTGTGCTGATACTTCCTTACAAGTTTACTGCACAAGTAGGATTTTCCGCTGTTTGAATAACCAGCAATAATAACACGAGATGGTTCTCTGAAAATATCTAGATGTTCCTCATGGATTATATCATAGGAACTGTCCATGATTAATGCTTCGTTAAGACTGCTAAAACTAAGGAAATGTGATGATATTTATACAAACATAGTCATTTACAGGTGTTTATTCACATATTTTATGTACTGCAGCAACATTTTTTAAAACTAATCATAGTTCTTACAGTTCATAAACAATAATATTAAACATCATATTTAAAAACTAATCATAGTTCTTACAGTTCACAAACAATAATATTACATCATATTTTAAAACTAATCATAGTTCTTACAGTTCACAAACAATAATATTAAACATTCTATTTTTAAAACTAATCATAGTTCTTACAGTTCACAAACAAAAATATTAATCATCCTATTCATTTAGTATAAATAGTTCTAGTCATATGGGGCATCCATCTTAATACTAACTAACAATTGTACAACATAAAATCTAGTGAGGGTTGAATAGTTTCTGAGCTGTAGCATCGCCTTTGCTCCAGGGGCGGAATATTGGGTAGAGTCTCTGTGCTTGTTCTACTTCCTCCTCCATAAACACTTCTTCCATCTCCTCCTCTCCCACTTCTACATCCATCTCATCATCATTGTTATTGGGAATATCAGGATGACCATACGCTAGGGACTGTGTGGGGCTTAAAATGTAGCGTTTATCGTCAAATGCTGACAATCCTCTGCAGGTACTGCGACATGTACAAATCTTTCCTTGCACGTTGCGTATAGATCTCGACACAAACCTGATTGAAGTGTTTGTTTCAAGAGTGTGCTGAAACGACTCGTGTGAGAGTTTCTCTTGTAGGTGGTATGGTACGCCCTTACACTTACAAGTGTGCTCCCTATCATGTGTGGTGAACGAATATGTTTTAGGTCTGAGAGCAATTAACTGGTTAATAATCTTAGAACCTATTACAGACTTGAGCAATCCTAGTTCACCTTCTCGCGCTTTAGAGTAGGATGGATGTGTGTCATTAAAATTACTAAAATCCATACAGTCGAAGAGAGGAGACTTATTAAACTCTTCAAACACATCCTGACAGTCCAGTTTAATGATAAAAGAGTCTGTGTCTGTATATAACAGATTCGCTTTATCCCCATACGCAGGTTTGACAACATTATACCAGAACTCATAGAGACGCCTCTTAGCAATTTGAAGTATATGATAACCCAGATACGTAGGAGTGTTGACTAGGAGAGACTTCTGCTTGATAGTACATATCACACGATCCTTACTTAACAAAAGACTTCGCTTGAAGAACGGGTTTCGAGCATGTTTCAGGAAATGTCTACGACCTGTAACCAAATAGTGTTTGTTCCCATATTTAGATACATCTGTGAAACTCTTTCCATATATAGAGTTTGATACGAGTTTGAAAACCTTTTTTTTTATCGCGCATTTGGTACTGGCACGTTCACGAACATTGGTTTCAATGAAGTCTTTAAGGTAGCTCTCCTGCTCGAATTCGTAGATGTCATGAACTTTAGCTACTTCTAATCCAATGCGCATGAGCAACTGTAACAAGTCCAGACTAACGAGGTAGTCTTTCTGAGGAAGGTGAGAAGCAATTAATTTAGTGTTGTTTTTAGGCAGACCGCGACTTTCTTCTGTAAGAATATTCTTACTGTAGGGTGAAATGTGTTCCTCGGTAATGCAAGTATGGGAAAGAACTAGGGGCAGTTCATCTGTATACCTAGCTACCTCCGGTCGGACCTGCAGTGTATCACACAACACCCAATATCCCTTGGACCCATCACATGGGATATTCTCCAAGCCTCGCTCTAGCAGCATGTCATGCTCATTGTGTGACAGTTTCCGAATCCCACCACGAGGGAGCAGTTCAGTCATACACGCCCCGTAAAGACTATTAAAATCTAAGTAAATGATGTAGCTACTATCTTCCCCTAGATCTAAACCTGTATGCTGGTTCTCCACATTCGTGTACTGTCTCGTCACACTGGTGAACCCACCTCGGAGATTCCGACGAAGTAAATCATATAACAATGGGTCTGACACAATATCAAGTTCAACTTTCGATTTAAGCAAGAATGCATCCCAAGCAAATGAGGGTAAAGAAATGTAGTGGGAAATGTCTAATTTGTAGAGAGCAAGCATGGTATCTCGCCAGACTGTGAACACATCAGCTAGCAAACCTGTGTCCACTTTGAGGTAAAGGAGTAGATACTCCCCTATGTTGCGACATTTAGCCAAATCAAAAATTTCTAAGGCTTGTTTATAATCCTTTTCTGACAACTCTTCGTCTTTTAGTGTATTGTAAAACTTATCGCGAGAAGGAAGGTGTGGTTCATCTAACACAGACATAGAGGATAAATAATCATAGCAGAATGATTGTTTACCCTTGAGCAGTTTTGGGATGGCCGCTTTATTTACACCTTTTAACATAGCCAAAGTGAATGTGGTAGGTTTCCCACTATCAATATGATCCTTGGCTATTCTTCCTAGCGAGCCGTTGAGAAGGGCTAAACTATCCAAAAATCTTAAGTTGTTCACATCAACTTTCATAAATTTAAATCCATCCTTAGCTAATATATCTATTTCACTTCCTGGTCTATCTCTCATCTCGTTTAGGATTACTCCTAAATCATAGGAAGCGTTGTGGGAAAAAGTGTATAGGAACTTGTATGAATTTACACACTGCAAATTACATCTATCACAGTAAGCTGCTTGATAATTGTGGAATCTTACTGTGTGGTCGTGATGACGGACTTTGATTACATCTTCCCCGTTAAAAGGTTCATCACAGAGTTCACAGGCCGTTTTTGTCTCAAATATTGCCTGCTGTTGCTGGGACATGTGAAGTTCATAGGATACTAACCCCTTCTTGATTCTAGCCCATGACGCTTCTAGCGTGGTTACAAAGTGATTGACCGCATCTTTACCCAAATAAGTATCTTTCTCAACAATATTCATCTGTCTGTCAATGATAATGTACGCATATGCCACTGCGTTGTGACGTGATTCTATCATTCCCTTAGGTTTCGAGCGGTCTAACATGCACTCAAAGTCATAAAAGCACATGTGACTAGGACCATATCCCCGTCCATAGTTACGGAAAGTAATCTTCCTCTCTGGTGGGGTAGAATTTGAGAGTCTGATGTACTTTGCATGTACTTTCATGACTCTGCATGCGATCTGCTGGGAGTGATATCATACAACAATGACAAAAGCTGTGATGCCTTGGGATTAGATCTGTATTGTTGCAAATATTACGTACATATTGGTTGAAATCCTTAATTAATACTAAGTGTTGAGCTTCCAACATCAGCAATGGTATGGCATCTGTATATCCCCCTCTTCCCTTCCTAGCTAGTGTAATGTAGTGTCGTTGTCGTCTAGCATTTTCATCTCTTTCTAGTGAATAGATGAATATACTGACTTTATTCATTTTCTCTACCTTGTGAATATCCTCAAACGTCACTGCAGAATTGACATCTGCTGGCCAATTAATGTGAGTGAGACACCATCTCGCTTCTCCACACCGTTTACGAATATTATCTAGATGCATCCCCTTAGCTAAACATTTAAAAGTAGCAACACACTGCATAAGGCATATATCAGCCTCTCCCTCTGGATTGAAAACCAATTTTTTTTCCACGCAAGCCTTCAGGATAGTCTACATGCGAGCCTAATCTTATCGGGTGTTCAATCTGACCACAGTTAATGTAAAACCCGGTGAGCCGCTCAACCAAGACATTGGAGCCCTCCCTCTCTTCCAGGTACTGGGATATTTTCCCTGTCAATTCGTCAGCCCAAAAATCAATACGGGTGTCTACCTCCTCTAGAGTTATTCTTCGCCCCTCACACCGTATGGGAAAGCCATCGTTATTTATAGGATCCAATAGATTATCCTCCTCCTCCCCGTCTTGTTGTACATTTAAATTCCGCACAATTAGAGTGATGTCTGGGTAAATTAGGAGTGATGGGTGTTGTGGAGAGAAAAGGGCGCGTATCTCATTAATGAAAAAATCACTGTATGTTCTCAGATAGAGTCCTGGGGAGGTGTTAACATGTTCTGGTATGGAGAATGAAAGCCGAACATAACCGCCATTATAGTTATCAATTCGATCCAGTAGCTGAGGTTGAATTTCTAGGGCAGGTGGGGGAGAGGGAGAGAGAGGTGGTGGGGGTGATGGGAGAGGACTAGGGTGGGTGGGGGGTGGTGATAGTCCCCCTCCGAGATGAATGGGCGACACTGCACGGTCAGCTATTACGCCAGACGGTGCTAACCAGTCAGAACTGACAGACGCTGACGAGTCAAGGTCAAGGTCTGCTGAGCTGTCGTCTGAGTCAAGGCTATTTTCACGGTTTGTGATACTGTTGTTAACGGTAGTGTTCTCACCACTGCTGCTGCTGCTGCTGCTGCTGCTGCTGCTGTTGCTGCGGCTGCTGTTGCTGCTGCTGCTGCTGTAGCTGTCGCTGATTGATTGGGTATGGGGCTGGGGGAGGAATGGGGGGTTGAGTGAGCGCGTGAACGAGCCCTCCCCTCCCTGTGAGTTGAGGGGTGAGAGCCGGATATGGGTAATGTCCATTCTGCTGAGTTGGGTGTGTCACTCTCACTGCCGCTCTCAGCGCTGCTGGATGCCAAATCTATGCACAGTGGTGTGTCATCTGTAAAAAAGAAAAACATATTATCTCTAGAAAGAATGAAAGCATATATATATATATATATATATATATATATATATATATATATATATATATATATATATATATATATATATATATATATATATATATATATATATATATATATATTTATAGAGGTGAGGGAACAGATTAGGGGGAATTAATATGTTTAGGAAATAGACTGAAATAAGAGAGTATTAACTTACTTATGTCCTGGTGTGGAAGTTGAGCAGGTGTGAGGGTATGAATCCTTAACGTTGTGTTAACTGGACGTGATATTGTCTCGTAGCCCTCCATCTGCTGGCGCCGCCGCCGCCGCCCTTGTTGAAGGGGCGGAGGGTGCCCGCAAGTGACATCTGCTCTCCTTAGCTCAGTGTAGGACGGATGGGATACAGACTCGATGAGGTCTATCTGTTCCCTCCGTTGATTGATGTAAGGATTATAACCTGAAATGGAACAAAATGATATTCAGCATGGGTGAATGGGGAAAATATGTTTATTATGCATGTGTGTTTGCTTGCAACTGGATGTAATACAGATACGAGAAGTGTATTTATATATGATACCTACGTTTATGTGAAGTTTCATTCTGGCGATGACCTCCTCGTGGGGCAGGTGAGCAATAAGGACACTTCACTGTTTTGTAAACTGAAATTGGAAAGAACATATTTAACTGTGTGGAATGTAATAGCCCGAATGAGTAAATATTCTCACACTATAGGAGAGATGATAGTTTACACACGCGATATTTCACCTGTGGTTACCATAAAATGAACTGTGGAATATTAAATAAGAATAACACTCATGGTTATCACAGAAAATCTGCTGACATCGCTTGCATTTGATGTCGTAATGGCCTAGGGGCGGTTTTTCACAGCTTGCGCATTGCAGCCAACATAGTTGATTTGGTGATGGAACATAAAACACTCCGCATTTCATGCAGGCTGTTGAGGTTCGTCTTTCCATGACTCGGAGCTGTATGGTGAGTGTGTGTAGCGAATGAAGACTCGCAGTGAACTAACGGTGCGTTTGTGTGTGAGGGGAGGGAAACGATCCCGGTCAAATGAGAAGTGATTGATGGTTGGCAGGTGAGGGCCTGCTAGCGGAAGTGAGACCCTCGCCCCTCCTTAACGAATCCGCAGTGTAGGGAGAGCCATGCTGGGGTGAACATCTCCAGAATACTCTGAAGACATCGAAAAACCATTAAAGCAAATGGACCACATCCGCAAGAGGCTGCTCTCTCATACCCCCCTCAACACTTACGGCTTCCTATAGGGGGAAGCTAAAAGACGTCAATGTTATCCTCTCAGGTATGGGGGCTCCCCTCTCCCTACACAACATAACCTACATACTCCTCCTCTTCCTCCTCCTCCTCCTCCCTACATGACTGCATACCATCCACTTAGCTTCCAGCCCCTACCCAACATGACTCTCTCAAGCGATGCCTGGCCGGACGCCATGCGTCAGAACATCCGGGGAAACCTTTGAGATGATGTACACATGCCCACATACTTATCCTCCCCTCTTACCTACATGACCCACAACATCCCTTACATTTTACCCCTGTGACCCACAACGTCCCCCACGACGCAACCCGTCCCATTCTACGGACTCCCACACCACTTTTGACTATGACCGAGTTCAATCCCTGAGGTTCTCCTCGGGTTTGGGACGGTTCTAGGCGTACATTTCACTACTTTCCTCCACTGGTATGGAGGTTTTGCTCCCAGACCTTTCTACCCTGGTGTGGAGGTCCTGCTCCCTGGCCTTCCTCCCCTGGTGTGGAGGTCCTGCTCCCAGGCCTTCCTCTCCTGGTGTGGCGGTCCTGCTGCCAGGCCTTCCTCCCCTGGTGTGGAGGTCCTGCTGCCAGGCCTTCCTCCCCTGGTGTGAAGTTCCTGCTCCCTGGCCTTCCTCCCCTGGTGTGGAGGTCCTGCTCCCAGGCCTTCCTCCCCTGGTGTGGAGGTCTTGCTCCCAGGCCTTCCTCCCCTGGTGTGGAGGTCCTGCTCTCAGGCCTTCCTCCCCTGGTATGGAGGTTTTGCTCCCAGGCCTTTCTCCCTTGGTGTGAAGGGGTTTCTCCAAGATCTTCCTCCCCTGGTGTGGAGGTCCTGCTCCCAGGCCTTGCTCCCCTGGTGTGAAGGTCCTGCTCCCAGGCCTTCCTCCCCTGGTGTAAAGGCCCTGTTCCCTGGCCTTTCTCCCCTGGTGTGGAGAGTAGTGGAAGTTAGGCCAAGTCGTGACCGTTTTGCTTTTTTCAGCGGTCATGACTTGGCCTCATGTTTTCGTTACAAATGGCGAGGGACTCGACTTAGCCTCACCT
>NC_091207.1:31016817-31034317 GCF_040958095.1 Procambarus clarkii
ATCATTTCTTAACACTGCGGGGAGAAGAACTTTATTTAGTCTCAAGGGTGGTAACATAGCTCATATTATACAATTCAAGCAAGGGATTCCCTGGAACTAGCAGAAGCATATGCAGTATGCCGTAAGTAACTCCACCCTCCCAAGGTGATGTAGCTTTGCCTTTATGTAGAACAGAGTCTAGTTCGTATTCAGTAAAAGGCATGTCACAGTCATCCTCTTGATGAAGAATGAAGTCAAGGAGCCTTACTCTATCAGCAAATCTATTATTTAATTCATTATGTATGGGTAGAGGAAGACTGTCAAAGCTGGAAGTTGTGGCCCAAGCATCAACAAGCTCATTTGCTCTATGCAGAGGATTAGGGTGCGAGATCTATGTGTTATGTCTGGTCCTCACCGCTCGTTGAACTACAGGGACAATAATATGTTGTCTAGGGGATAATAAGAATAAACACTGTATCTAAATGCGTTCACCCAGGGTGCCTCATCAGAACGTACCATCAAGAATTAGTAATATGATTTCAGAATTAGTAATATGATTTCATCAGGTCATAAAATAAAATACATATACAAATTATATATAATAAATATTCAATCAGTATCTCACTATTTAATCACAATAAACTGGATGGCACTTTAAGCTACTATAATATACTAAGGACACACTCGTGATAATTAAATCTACTACGGCAATATACAGAAACAACACAACAGACACTTAACCAAAATCAGTTGACTCCAGGCCCGCTACCAGTAAACTAAGCTCTCCTCCAGCGGCAGAGCGTCCAGCTCTCCCCTCCACATACATAACGAGTGGCAAATTTATATAAAATTATCTTACTTAAATGAGCAACATAACTGTGCTAAGGCAAACATAAGAACAAAGGTGACATATTTTACATAAAACAATATATATATATATATATATATATATATATATATATATATATATATATATATATATATATATATATATATATATATATATATATATATATATATATATAAAATAATAAAGAGGAAAACTGGCAACTACACAACTACAAGCTTTCCTGTATTCCATCAGGAAGTTTACCCTGATCTCACACGTCCCGTAAGTGTGACTTAGGAAGCCCTGCTTCAGCCTCAAATGTGTTGCTAAAGTATATTACACATTACAAAAATATATATACATATACAGATAAATGAAGGAATTTAAATTAATAAGTATATTAATGTGAGTATTCCTTAAATAGGAATACGTAACACTCTTCAGGAAGAGAAAAATGCTGCTGTCTGTGTCTGTGGGATTTATATGGCTAGGTTAGCACCAACTGATGAAAAGTAACTATTAAATTCTGTTGCTTTTTCCAAATCTGTTGCAAGAGTGTAGCCATCTTTGAAGAGTTTTATCTGCTTGATATTTATATGATTGTTGTTTAGATCCTAGAATATTAGAGATGGCTTTCCATGTGCTTTTCATGTTTTCTTTTGCTTCTTTGAATCTACTCTCATAATAGGAAAGTTTCACTCGTCTTATTATACTGGTAAGCATTGATGAGTATCTCTTAACTACTTCTTTTGTAACTAGGCCAATCCTAAGTTTTTTTTCATATTCATGTTTCTTGTTGCTTGCTCAGAGTATGCCATTTGTGAGTCAGGGGTTGTTTAATCTTTTGGCAGTTACTTACCTGTTGAGGAGACAATGAGTGTTGTAGAGGCTTAAAGTTTTGGAAAGGAAGATGTTGGCCAATTAATTTATATCCTGTGTATTATTGAATTCAGATTCCGAGTTAATATTGTGAGGTGCATTTGTGAGATTGCCTATTGCTGCTTCACTGTGTAGTCTGAAGTTTCTTGTTAGCTGGTGGCGATATGTCCATGTTTGCTACGAGAAAGGTAGGATAGTGGTCAGTTGTTCTGTCAACGATTATACCAGATGCAAGGGAAGCCGTTGTGTTAGTCCATAAGTGATCCACTGTAGTAGCGGATGTTTGAATGATTCGGGTGGGCTTGGTGATTGTCGGGATTAGCATACAGGAGTTCATGCTGTTTACGAAATAATCGACTTGAGGGTTATTTTGTTGACATAGTTCAATATTGAACTCACCCTCTAGAATGATATTATTTTTGTTGAGGTTGTTGTTTATGATAGGATTCCTTAGGTTATCTGAGAATGCAGTTGTATTAGTATTGGGAAATCTATAGATAGCTCCAATAGAAAGAGTATATAAGGGATTTACTCGAGAATTGATCAAAGGAATTTTCACAGTAGTCGTCTCTATCACTAATGACACTATTGCAGATAAAGGTATCTTGGTAATAGATTTTTATGCCACTTCTTTTTTTTATTTGGCCTACAGTTGTGAATGACTGTATAACCAGCTAAGTTGTAAAGTTGGGTATGGTCTTGAGCTACCTTGATGTATGAAATTTTATGGGCGGGCAACTCGACTTGGAGTAAATCTTGAGTTTCCATATCTATGGACACCCCAATAACGAACATAAGGTGTGGTAGGGTTACCCCCATTCATATTGATGCTGGATCTTGTTGTGGATTAAGATGTTCTGGGGGCCCACAACTGCCTCCCTGGCGGGCTCCGTGCAGTACACCTTGATGCCCGGCCGGTGCACGAGGAAGGCGTTGTCCAGCACGTGGAACTCGTAGTCGTGCAGGCACATGATGTATGCCTGGTGGGGTGGGCAGGAGGAGACAAAGGTTAAAGGCATCACAAGGTCATGAAGTATATATATTCGAGGTAAGGAACTATTATTGCTGTATATATTTACATAAGTGACTTTACCTTTTTGTTGTTCCTTGAACGTTGTCCACATTCAGGTTGTTGCTAATTTCAGTTTTATTTGGGCTATTAGACTTCTTCAAGTGCGTATCTAACGTTACTGGAGCAGAAAAGGTGAAGAAGTAGCACCAAACAAAACTGATACAAACATGTATGTGATTGCACTGTTTGGATCACTAGGATCCCTGAACCATAAGAACTTCTTGTAGCAAACTGAAGCTCACTTTAATGTGGATATCTCAAGAATTGTGTTCTAATCTTCCCCTACATTTTGTGTATTTTAATGTGAACGTCTAACACCTGAAATTTATTGTACCAAACTTTGTGTCACTAATAGTTTAATTACAGGATGTTTGAATATATCAGACAAGATGCCAAAGTGAGTTACATAAAAGTACAAATTTGGCATTATATCAGCATTGAAATTGCTCCATTCGTCCCTTGTGGAAAATCCTCTCCAGTTGTTTACTCAAGGGCGAGGTGTATTGCACATCTTTGCATTTATGTAGCCTATGCTTGAAGCTTTCATGTGAGTGCTTCTGTTATTGCATTTGGTAATATATTCCTCAGAGCTGAAACTCCGTTTCCAGATCAGAGTTTTCCTATTTCTTTTCAGCGTCTAAACTTCATCAAATTTAATACATTGAATCTGTTCAAGTTTCGACTTGAATGTTTATAGTATTGTATTTATTGTATTTTGCCCGTTGTAAAAGGGCATTTGTAATCATTACTCATCTCCTCGTTCTCTAAGACCTTCTGCCAAGGGAAATAGTGTTTACTTAGCCTGCTTTTATTAGGAAGGCTTCTAGTGTCTGGATTAACTTAATCGCTCATTTCTGTATACTCTGAAGAGAAATTACTTTGATTCTATAACATGGTGTCGGAATCTGAGCTACATACTCTAAGTTGGGCAGGATATTGTAAGCAACAACAAAGCTTTTATTACTAGCTTGAGCTCCCTCGCTGTGCATAAATATACAGTGATGACACTTCGAGTGTAACACGCCTCTCACGGGTGACACACCTCTCAAGGGTGACACGCCATTCAAGGGTGACCGTCATGTGTGGGTGAGTAAACACATGTCAGTGCACGGTTGTGATCATCTAGTCCAGTAAAGTGTAAATGAGGTCTCATTCTTACTATTCAGAGTGATAGGACCGTGTTTTGCTACCAATGGTATTGTTTAGCTGTTGAAAGCGACACTTTAGATTAACGTAACGTAGCTTCATGTCAAAGTGTATTAGTGAGTAAGTTTATTGAACCAATTTATTTTACTGTACACGTGTCTTTTCGTCATCCCTTTTTCTGAGTGCTGCCCCATTATTTTCTGTTAATAAATTATTGCTACTTGTTTTAATTGGGTTGGCTCAGGGTATCAAGACCCCATAGCCTCAACTACTGAATACAAATTCGGTGTGATAATTCATTAGTTTATTTACTAGATTGCTTAAGCAGTAGAGGGACTAACGACGGTGACCTAGTATGCTGGGTTGGTGATGAGAGTTGACCAGAACCTTACATCTGGTGTGTCCACCAAGGGGCCCTGGCAGTTGCAAGCCCCACACCCTGACACCTGAGATACAGTGGACCTCGGCAGTTGCTCTCACCTGTTGTTATTCTCTGCAACGTGACCTCATGCAGTGTGACCACCACCGGTGTTGGTGCAGTCCCATGCAATTGCAGGTTGTTGTAGGAAGAAAACAATAAAAAATAAATACCCACACACCGATGTAGACTGGAAAAGAAGACGTGTTTGGTACGCCTGGCATACCGATTCGCTCGAGTGAGTCACACAAGTATCATGCTCTCAGATATCGGCGGATGGTTGGAAAGTTTATTACAGAAAAACTCATACAGAAGAGCCCAGTATCATGGGACCATCCGCAAGGAGCAGGCAATTAACTAAAAGAGGATCACCCAGTCACGTAGTAGTTATGGACGTTGCTGGGCACAGATAATTGGTTATTACAAGGGGCAAGTTGATTATGATGGATGAATATTTCCTCGCCAGGTTGAGGCCGAGGGACTGAAAGGATCCCTTACGGTGAACCTCCAACCAGTGCAGAAGGTGGACATATACTTCACCTGTCAGCAGTAGTCTTTTGTTGGAACTTATTTAGTTAAGTACTTTACTGTTAATTGTCTGATTTTGATAATTGTTTTTCTTTACTTCGGCCTCAGTGACCAGGATTCTGTTCAAATTTTGCATTACAGCTTTAGTTTGAGTAAATTTGACAAAAATTTGTGTTTCAGTCATCTGTGTTCCATATCTCTACCACCTACCGAGGCCTAAAGAGCTGATTGTTTCCAATCTGACACATAGGGTCAACGGAGACATTATCACTGTGGGATGGATTTTGGGGAGTTCATTACAAGGCCGCTTCACAGCTCGAGCCTCAAGATTACACAAAGGTGGTGGCAGACTTGGCGACGGGTCAAAACATCAGACTTCAGGCCAGAAGGTCAGGCATTATAGCTCCCTCAGTACCATCACCAGCACAAGACCCTGCCTTGCGGTCTCATCTGGAAGAGACAGTGGACGAAGGAGATGCGAAGCTTTCATCCCTTTCAGGTATAACAGGCATACACAAGCATGAATTAGAGTAGTATGGATTCGAGTAATAGTCAGCGAGTACTAGGAGTGGGAACCCCACCTGAGGTCGGGTTCCAGGTCCCCCCACTCTGTCCAGGAGCGCTGGGCCGTTTATGGGTATTAACTGGAGTTCTTTCTGGTCATCAGTTCTGAAAAGGGGATTGAACATCACAACGTGCATCAAATTAATAATGGCCCAATTAGTATCGATAACCTCTAGAAGCTCATAAAGCAATTAATCTCACTATGTGCGAATCCAAGTCAAATGCCGATAGTTTCAGAAAGACGACCACGTTATTTAGTTGATTTGGAGTTTAAAGTGAGAAACTACGATAGAACCACACTCCGAGCCACCAAATCAAGAGTCCACCTTCACGCTCCGAGTCACCACATCAAGAGTCCACCTTCATGCTCCGAGTCACTACATCAAGAGTCCACCTTCACGCTCCGAGTCACTACATCAAGAGTCCACCTTCACGCTCCGAGTCACCACATCAAGAGTCCACCTTCATGCTCCGAGTCACTACATCAAGAGTCCACCTTCATGCGCCGAGCCATCACATGAAGCGCCCTGCAACCTGTGCGTCTCAAGTGTACCTCACGTGTACCTGCACGCTGTTATGTCAAACAATAAACCTGACACGTGTGGGAGTGCTTGTGGGAGAAGACTGCCATCTATGCCTTCCACCAGCCCAGCTATGCCATGCCTGAGTCAGTGTAGCTAATACAGCCTCATCCAGCTGTTAATTTAAGGAAATATGTATTGGAAGTGAATGTGTCAACGCTAGCCGACTGAAAGTATAAAATCTCTACTATTTGTGTCAAGCGAAACCTTGTGTTGCTCTCGATGATTTGTCTGTGAAACGTTTGTCTGTGTGGTAAATGCTCTCCAGACCTGTTGAGCACACTCGGGGACTTGAGTTAGAAGAGATTCACCATCAGCATGAAGCAGCTATGGTAACAGTTAAACAGACGTATGAGCAGATGCTGAAGGAAGTACAGCAGCGCTGTCGTTGTCATCGCGAAGAACATAGTGAGTATATGAGTATAGTGACCTGGACAGTAACCCACAGTCAGCAGCCAGGACTGAGAGCAGTATAGTGAGCGAGGCTCACACACCTGGTGACTTAAATACCACCACTCGTCTAGCTAGTGGGTTTGATATATCACAACTAGGACTTGCGGAACTGGAAAGCCTTTAAAAAACAGTGTTTCCAAATCCCTTAAAACAGAATTCATAAATAGAATTCATAAATAAATATGAATTCATAAATCTCGCACAGAATTCATAAATAGTCAAAGAATTCATACGAGAGAAAGTGTATTGCAGCTGTATTGCCTTGCAGCCAGCTGCATCACAGAACTTAGAGGGATACCAGGAGTGATACAAAGCAAAGCAAAGGGACAGTAAATTACACAAACACACATATAAGCTCTTGTGGACTAAAAATTAGATATCAACTATGGATCCCTCCACAAACCCCCCCCCCCCCAATACATCGGTGCTTCGTATCTTCAGTTGGAACATAGCATCACTCAGGAAAAGACTTCCCTGATCTCCACAACAAAGTAACGACCATTGATGTCGTCTGCCTTCAGGAGTGCAGAGTTTCCACAAGGTTTCCACCCCCCTAAATTACTCTCCTTTGCTGTCTATAACCTTAAATCCAGTCACTCTTGTATTTTGTATGTTAAGAAGTCCCTTCCTCACCAGCCACTCCCAGCCAAGTCAACTGAAGGGTTTCAGTATCATGGTGTGAGGATCTACGTGGGGAACTCTGCCCTCAATATCTTTAACCTGTATGCTCCTAGTGTTAAGTTTAATTATACTGACCTTCCTATCTGTATTCAGACTGAGCCTACCAACATTACAGGTGATTATAACGCTAGACTTAGGAATATTGGTAATTCATAGCTCAGTAATCGAAACGGCAACCAACTGTTGTCACTAGTAGGTAGTCACAATGATGCACAGAGTGTGGGTGGCCTTAAACCGATGCATATCTATGGAGGTATTCTTGATCTATGTCTCGGTTTCAACGTGTCCCACACCATCTGCGCCTCTTTAATTGTGTCAGATATGGCGTCTGATCATCTGTCCATATTAGCCACTGTAAGCATCGGAAGCTCTATTTGACACAACAATTTTGTTGCTTATGTGTCAGAATGGCACAGTTCATCTGAGCCTTCTTCAGTTAAAGATTTTAACAATGAACTCACAGGTACTATCGAACAGTTTATAGAATCACTTAATCCATCATCCAGGCCACGTAACCCAAATTACACTTTTGCCTATTATAATGATTCCAAATTACATACACTAAAGCGCACTGCCAGAAGAATTGGACTAACTTATAGAAGGTCCCGCACTGCTGAAATGCTTAAGCTCTTTCAAGCGGCTCTGGCTGAGGCTATGGAACGTATGGTAGAGCTGAGGCAGACAGACTGGGAAACTTTTGTCATCGGTCTCAATTCTCACACGCAACTAAGCCGGGCATGGAAGGATATAAACAAGATCAAAGGGGAAAAAGCTGCAGAGATCTCGCTCCCTAATCATCTGCACAGAGCAAATGAGCTTGTTGATGCTTGGGCCACAATTTCCAGCTTTGACAGGCTTCCTCTACTCACACAGAATGAGTTAAATAATAGATATGCTGATAGAGTAAGGCTCCTTGACTTAATGCTTCATCAAGAGGATGACTGTGACATATTTTTTTACTGAAGAGGATCTAGAATCTGCTCTACATAAAGACAAAGCTACATCACCCGGGGAGACTGGAGTTACCGTCTTCTTTACAGAATTAGTAACGTGTTGTATCCTTAGATATATGGCTTCATGCATGGAAAGAGTGTACGTCAATGTATTACCACCTTCCTCACCCTGCATACTGATAGGTCATATACCACTTTCCTAAATCTGAAGTTAACCTTTGACATTGCTAACCCACACATCATTCTGAGCAAATTTGCTAAAATGAATGTTGGAGGATGGCTACTACGGTGGATAAGAGACTATCTATACAACAGGAAGTCATTTGTATTGTTCCAAGGGCATAGGAGTGTAATGAGAGATTTTGAACTTGGCACTCCACAGGGAGGTGTCCTCAGTCCTACTCTGTTCAATGTGTTAAACAATGCACTTCTAAACTCAGTAATGTTACGGTGCCCTCTCCTTATTTCTCCCTAATGCCAGCGTTAAGAGTCATATTCTCGTACCTTGCAGGTTCACTCCTGAGATGCAGGGAGTCATTTGATATAAGAGGCTACTAAATAGATTACTTATTTATGGAGAAATTATCATTTATAAGATTTGCAGGTAAGGGGGCTTATGCCCCTAATACTTGAGGGGCGAGAGAGAGAGAGAAGCACAGCCACAGCGTGAAGAGCGGGAGAGGGAGGCGCAGCTGCAATATAAGGGACGAGAGAGAGAGGCACATTTGCAGCAAGAAGAGAGAGAGGCACAGCTACGACGTAAGGTTCAGCTCTAGATGCACCGAGCCGAGGTAGAAATGAACAAAGAGGTCGAGCTGAGACGTGTTGAACACGTGCTAGTTTCAGTACCTGCACGCCAGGACGACTTCAAGGCAAGGAAGCACGACCTACCAACCTTTGAATCTCTAGAGGCCGAGGCTTTCTTCAACCATTTCGAGAGGATAGCAACATTGAAGAAATGGCCGGAAGAGGATTGGTATGCGTTGGTGCAGAACAGACTGACCGGTGAAGCGAGAGGCTTATAACATGTTAGACATTGAAGAGTGCTCCAGGTACGACACAATCACGAAGGCGGTGCTCCACTCATAAAGAGTGACTCTGGAGGTCTACCGGAAACGTTTTCGTGAGTGCAAAAGAGCATCGGGGAGGTCGTACGCTGAGACTGCTTGTGACATGGAGTGCAAGTTTCTCAGGTGGCTGAAAGCAGAAGAGGTGGAAACGATGGAAGATCTGAAGCAGTTGATTGTGATGGAAAAGTTCATGTCGATGCTCCATCCAGAACTCAAGGTCAGAGTGAAAGAGGCAGGAATTAAGGACCTTAAAGCTGCCGTGGACAGAGCAGACATGCTGAACGAGGAACTACATCTCCGTAGGGAGGGACCGCCCTGACACTCGCCTTACCCAAAGTTTGGAGGGAACTTCAAGAGTTCAGGAAGAGCGAGGATGGTGTGGGAAATTTTACCCACCTACCTATATTATCATATAAGAAATGTATAATTTCTATATCATATCTATATCACATCAAAATCATATCAAAATCATATCAAATCGTATCAAAATCATATCAAAATCATTTCCAAATCATATCCGAATCATTATAGATTCATTATACAGCTTGATCCTAGATGACAATGCCACTATGATCACGTACGCCATAGGGCCCTATAGATGCCTATGTGACTTTGTGCATGATCTCTCAAGGATTCAGAAGCTTCTAGAAGGATTTCTTAATTAAAAAACTATTGGAACATTAATCACTTCCGGTAGGGATTATAAATCGAATCCTTAATAAGAATCAGTGGTACTATCAAGTACTACTTATAATCTTTAAATCCTATATCTAATTATATTATAATCACATCTTATCTTAATCATATGTCTAGACAGTAAAAATAATCAATCAATATTCATTGAAAGCTACCCCCTTCTGAAGGGGAGGGAGGGGCATCATGGGAACAAGAAGCGCCCATGACCATACCTCGCGGCACTACGTGTTTGTTGACAAAACAGTGAACAAGTGTGAGGGTACCTTAGCGAACATTACTAGCTCAGGACACCTTATCTAATATCTTTATCACCAGTGAATACTCTCTAGAACTGGGGGAGTACCTGGACAAGTAAAATCCCTAGAACATTTATATCTATAAGTGTAGAGTGGAGCACACAGTGACTCTTGTCTCCACCTTCACCACTATCATTCTTTTGCAATGCAGTTAAGGAAAAATCACATAGCAACGCTACTAGTACATCATACAGCAACGCTGTGATATAAAATAAAGTGCCTAAACTCGTGACGAGAGTTATCCAGTCTGGCACACCTTGTCAGACAGACACACTGGCATTCTGAGAAGAATATTGCATGTTACTAGTGTATTAATTGGCCAATTGTATGCTTGTATAACTTAACACTTTCGCGCTATCTGGACGCGCCGGCGTGTTCGGTTTCGTCTAACGTAAACGCATAGTGGACATAAAGTTATGTCAACTTTTAAAATATTTGTATAAAATTCAATTTTTATCCGATTTACTTTGGGTTTGTTTCAAACTGCGCGCTATGAGGCTCTCTTTCTCACCACTAGGCTGCATGGTACAATAAGTTCATGAAAGGTGTGGATAACTTCGATCAAATGGTATTTTGTCCCAAACGGGTTGCAGGTGGGTGACTTTAGCCGTTTATACTGGTAATTCTTCCCCCATATCATGTATTATGTGCATATGTCTGTTTAGGGAATTTTATTCCGATCAATATACAACCAAAAATAACTGTGTGCAACAAGTATAATCTTGACAAACATAACAAAAGTAAAAATATTTCGTGTGTGTTTGACGCTCACTGATATGTTCCAGCGTTGTTTTATATTTGTCGCTATTCTAACTTACGCTTTGTTGATATTTTTTACCTATGGGCACATAGAACATTCTATTGCAAACACATTGACATAAAAATGAATGACGTACATAGAAAATTAATGTCATGAGAGTGAAATAAGTATAAACTTTCAAAGCGCCGTGCGTCGTCCCGTCACCGATACCGGGTAACAATTTCACCACTTCCCACACTCTTGCGGGCGGGCTGCATCATTATTCTACGCTTATATTCATATCACCGTGTTGGGAATTTCATTGCGAGTCCATTGATACCAAAATTAACGCTGTAGAGCAAGTGTGGAGGTGATTACAATCCCAAGAGTAAAAACATTTTGTTGCTGATGGGCGCTCACGGCGAGTCATCTACGTAGTTATTTATTTGGTGCTGGTATCCCTATATGTTTCGTGACTTATTTTACTAATGTTCTTCTAGAGAATTTTATTGCGAACACGTTGGTACCAAAATGAAATACGTAGCATGAGAACTAAGGTCAGAAGAGTAAAAAGAGTATACACATTTTTGTTTTTACGCTTAAGCGATAAAAACGCAGCGCGCACATTCGGTTGGCTGAGTGACCTTTGCGGAGAGCGCGAAAGTGTTAAATATCCTATAAGTCTCTTTGTCGGTTATAAAGCGAGGCAACGCCTCATATCTAAGTAAGTTTATTTATATAGTAGAGCAGCAGTAGAATCTTTATCCAAGCACTAGACCTCATGAGTGTCCATTATGTGAGAAAAGATTCAGCCGCAATAAGTAAATAAAACCTCATAAATGCCCATGGTGTTGGAAGAGATTCAGTCAAGCTGACTCTACCTAATCATATAAATTGAATATAAATACATTGCATATATACTTGAATATATAAATTAAGTTAACAATTGCTTGCTTAGTTATTTTTTAAGTTATCATATAAGTTCATTTAGTTGAATAATTTCCCGTACTTAGTTAACAGTACTTAGACTACATTTAAAGTCATTTATTATACTTTTACAATTTAAATTGTGGTTTATAGTATAAAAATATATTGGCTGTTAATAGTTATGGTGCTAGGCTAGACTATGTACATGTTTAAATCTCTGATTTAAACAGAGCCAGTGTTCAGCATAGAACTGAATTTATTAAATCTTATCCTTGTATAAAATACAAGCTGATGTGAGAATCCCTGTCTACAGGTGGACTGGAACTTCTATCAACTAATTCATTCACCCCACCTGTCCCTTACAGCCCACAATCTGTCATTAGGAAAAGAGGAGCTAGGATTTACAACCCAAGCCGGAGATTTTAGTTGAATTAAAATGCAGACAGTAATTTTTTAATTTAGTTCAGTACAAGTCCCTGGTAGTCTCCTCTCATATCAATCTCGACAGGTTTTTCCCACAGATGGGCGGGGCTCTCTCAAGAGCTTACCCAGTGAAGTGAACCCCCGGTTCAGGAGCTCGAGGGACGCTGGGAGGAGGCCCTAATGTGTTAGTGGCGGACTTAACTCTGAGCTACTGCTCAGAGAACTGACGACGGGGAGTTGGTAGACGGTCGCCCAGGGAAGGTGGCCGATGCTTTAATTGTGGAGGTCGGGGACTTTGTGCTCGAGAATGTGGCCGACCTAAGCACGGTGGTAACGTGGCCTTCGTAAGAGTAGGAAGCAAGGAAGCCAACGATACCTTAGGTAAGATGCCAGTGATGAGGGAGAAGAGGATTCACCCCTTTGTATGAGGGAACGGTGAAGATAAGAGTGCAACTGGCACTTAAAGTCTTTTAATTTATCAGTACATTTAATACAAAAGATAATCAGTTCAGTTCAATTCAGTTAATAGTAATAATAAATATCCTATCTTAATTAATTCAGACGCGATCCAGCCTCTCTCGTAATACGTCACATTCTTTACGCAATCGTTAAAGAAAATACAATATATTAGCAAGAAATATGGCAGAATAATACTGACATTTTCTGTGCCTCGGTCTTGATAATAAAGTCTGTCACACGAGTCTGTGTTACTGGGTAGACAAAACAGTTGCATTCTTAAGAAACAGTTGCATTTCTTACGGAGTGACTCATCGAGAGAAAAATAATAACTGCTTGAAATAATCTGTGGCAAATAACCTGGGAGTAATTCGACCTTATTTCGGATTGTAATGATTTTTTTACAATATTTACTTAACTAGTTCATGATGACGAAGACTGGCAAAGTATTTTATGGAAGATTGGCCACGAGGGACAAGGAGTTACGGACGCTATATGAAGGAAGGTTGCATAAACACAGAGAACTCTCAGCTCAACGTGTTCATTATCAGTGCTCAAGAAATCTTTCTCATTGGAAAGATATATATATACGCCTTGAAGTGTACCCAACTTCTCAGTGAATATACACAAAGTTTATTCTAGTCTTGAGGAGAGAGAGAGAGAGAGAGAGAGAGAGAGAGAGAGACAGAGACAGAGACCGAGAAGAGTGAGAGACAGAGAAGAGTGAGAGACAGAGAAGAGTGAGAGACAGAGAAGAGCGAGAGACAAAAAGGAGTGAGAGACAGAGAGGGAAAAGAGAGTGGCATAATTTGTACTAACCTGAGTCATTTTGTCACTCTTGCCTTCCCATGTGAGTCTCTCATCATAGAGAGGGTCGAGGTTGGTGCCCCGAAGAAAGGCTCCCAGGACTGGAAGGGCGGCGTTCGTTTACCAATGTAGAATACAGTCATGCCTGGCTTCACTGGGGCCTCCGACCACTCCTTCCAGCAAATGTAGTTTGAATATTTATATGAATTACTTTACATTAATGAGTTTTTTTTAAACATGATTCAATGAGATGTGGATTATTTAACAATTAAATGTTTTGGTGAAGACTGCTGATATTAAAAAGCAAAAAAATGATGCTACCATAGCACTTAAAAAGAAGTCTATTGACAACTTTTCCAGCAATTGGTGACAGGTTGCCGACCCAGCATCTCACACACACACACACACACACACACACACACACACACACACACACACACACACACACACACAAAACATGTGTGTGGCCGCAGCTTGATCAACAGAGAGGGTAATGTTTATGTGGCTGCCAAGGACGGTCTACAAGTACAGTCCCACACCAGTTGTCTGCCATTCCTCCACAGGTGTAGTGTGATTCCATCCAGTTGACCAGCAAAGTCAGAAAAGTGATGGGATATTAGAAGACGAGGCTCTCTTCCTACTGGACGCTGGGCAGAGGAAAGGCTCTACTTAATGATGGCTCTGCATCTGCTTTGCCACAAACACACTTACATAGAATATGTGTATTAGAACAGCAAGGCAGCTGCAATACAAAGCCACTGCAGATCAAGAAATGTATACCTGTCACATAGGGATTGCCAAAAGGAAATCCACCGCATGGGGAGCATATATGGTTGAGAGGTGAGCATGTTACTGGGTATTGTTGTTGTCTCCAGCAAAGCTGTAGCCTCTTTGTCCACGATGGGGCTGTTCCAGGTGGATAGTTTGTTGATTTTTGGTAGTGTTGGTCTGATTACTGTGGCTGCCAGAGTATCCCAATTAGTGATGCATTCTGTACAGTATGTGTCATGTATTTTTTTTTTTTTTTTTTGAGATATATACAAGAGTTGTTACATTCATGTACAGCCACTAGTACGCGTAGCGTTTTGGGCAGGTCCCTGGAATATGATCCTCTGCCGCGAAGAATCGTTTTTTCATCCAAGTACACATACTTGTTGCGTTAAACAGAGGCTACAGTTAAATAATTGCGCCCAGTAAATCCTCCCAGGCCAGGATACGAACCCATGACATAGCGCTCGCGGAACGCCAGGCGAGTGTCTTACCACTACACCACGGAGACTGTTCTTGTGAGTCACCTAAATTATCAGGTAAAATTTCCATCATCAGGTCATCTGATGCTGACGGGAGAGACAGGAAGGATGAAAAAGCAATTTGGGTAACAATATGGACACCAAGGCCACCGAGTATGACTGGAAGAGTTTTTTGTTTAATCTGACAGTCATTAAGGGGAAGGTTGACAGCTATTTCTAACACGATTTTCTTAATAGAAACTACCAAAAGTTTGTAACTGTTCCTGGACGATCTGCAATCGTTCAAGAACAGTTACAAACTTTTCGTGATTTCTTTTAAGAAATCCCCTTGCTGGACGCCTTCTCTTGATCTGATTTCATGTTTGCCAGAGAATAACTTTGATTCACTACTGTAGCACGATAGAATGAATGGGCAAAGAGGACGGAAGTGGCAATATACAACACGGAGCACTGCATCTCTTCGGACCGTGTTGAAGGCATTTATAAAGTCCAGTTTGATTAGAGAGTTTCGGTCAGAGATGTTGCGGATGTATGCTCGTTCTGAACGAGCGGCAGCTTCACAATCTTGTGGACCACCAATTGAAGTTGATTTGGCTTCACCAATTGAGCCGCTTGTTAGCTGATAATGCCTGAACAACGAGGAGTAAGATAACGTTGCCAACCGTGATTGGCGTGGCCCAGTCTATCTTATTAAGTGTACAGCGGTAAGCACCAAAAAAAAAAAAGTGGGTTGATGACCTTTGGTATACCATTATGAACGTGTTGACAAGTCTTATGAGTTCCGTAAGAAGACCTCGTGCAGCATCACCAAGTACCGGGCTTAGCCATTGCTTGACATGTTGGGATTTTATCCTGTAAAGCCACCTGCTAACCTAGGAGGAAAATAAAAAGTGTCTTTATAGACTTCAGGTTCGCCAACAACTAATGGGTCTAATCTGGTGTCATATGCTCATGGTATGACATTGTTTCGTATGAGTGTGAGTGTCTGCTCTGTAGAGCTTCTGCTGTGGCAGAATTGTGTGAAGACATTTCTTCATGGCTGGGGATGACTCGAATAGTGCCTGCTGTATTTCCTTGTTAAATTTTACTTTTTGATTTGTGCTCTGATGTTGGAAGTTTCCAATATGATTTTGTTAAAAATTTAGTTGTTGGTGTTTTTTGCTGGCTGAGGCAGGAGAACTTGGTTATCTTCTCTTGGGTATTCATAGACAGCCTTAATGACCGTAGGTGAAAGTGATCTGTTTCCTCCTTGGAGAGACGAAGATGTAAAAAAGAGGATATAATGACATGTTAGAATAGTTTCTGGAGTATTATTGACTTAGATTTAAGAGTTTGGCTATTGTTTTGTGGCGGGACGCTTTTTGGGCTATATGTTAATGTTGTAGCAGACGCAGGCTTGTTCGCATTTGTGTTCCTCACATGTGCCCCAAAGAATGAAGTTATTTGATAAAATACTATGCCCAAGATTACCTTCAGAGTGCCTGCGGGATGATGGAGAATTAGCCTCGGCTATCATCATCTTTTGTCCGGTTGTGATGGTCGAGTGGTTAAGGTGTCCTGTACACCATTTGCAGAGTGCTCCTGGCAGTATGGGTTCAAGTCACTTCTGGGGTGCGAGTTTTCAGATGCATATATGCCTGGTGACCATTCACGCTTGTTTGCATTTGTGTTCCTCACGTGTGCCCCAAAGAATGAGGTGATTTGATAAAATGCTATGCCCAAGATTACCATCTGGGTGCAGGCGGGGGTGTGTGGTTCAAATAGCTTCGGCTATCACCTCGTTATGTCCGGTTTAGATGGTCAAGCAGATTAAGGCGTCCTGTACATACCAGTTGCGTTACTCCTGGCAGTATCGGTTCGAGTCACTTCTGGGGTGTGAGTTTTCAGTTTCATATAATCCTGGGGACCATTCAGGCTTATTTGCATTTGTGTTCCTCACGTGTGCCTCAAAGAATGAGGTGATTTGGTAAAATGCTATGCCCAAGTTTCAAAGTTTCAAAACAAAAGTTTCTCCTCCGGTTTTAGTGACCACCCGTGCACAAGCTGCACGACCACAGCCAGCTGACTCTACTGCTACCGCTGTCCCTCAAGACCCTCAGAAACTACCCCCGAATCTGACCAAGTTGGAGTTCCGTAAGTTACAGAGGGAAGATCTTACCTTGACACCATTATTTTTCCAGGCTGAGACTCAACCTGACAGTATTCCTGGGTTCTTCCTAGAGAACGAGTTGCTCTACCGCAGATATAGACCCAGTAAACTGAAGGAGGAGGACGATTGGGCCAACTTCGAACAACTAGTAATTCCTGCCAGCCTGCGGCCCACTATTCTACTCCTGGCCCACGGAGCACTCTCCCACTACGGATTTAACAAGACCTACCATGGAATCCGTCAAGACTACTACTGGCCAGGTATGGTAAATAGCGTCAAACAGTACGTCAAACAGTGTCATACATGTCAGATGGCAGGTAAACCGAACATCTCTATTCCCAGAGCACCATTGACTCCCATACAGGTGCCTGCGGAACCTTTCCACAGACTTATTATAGACTGTGTTGGTCCTTTACCTCGGACCAGTTCAGGTAACGCCTATATCTTAACCATCTTGTGTCCTACCACCAGATTCCCCATAGCAGTTCCAGTAAAGAACATTACGGCTGCTACGGTTGTGAAACACTTATTGAAGATCTTCACCCAGTATGGATTTCCAAGGGAGGTTCAGAGCGACTGTGGTACCAACTTCACCAGTGATCTC